>NC_071392.1:34517091-34653479 GCF_022682495.2 Desmodus rotundus
AGCCCCTGGTCAGAACAGCCAAAGTAACTTCCATGGCCCAGCCCTGGGTCAGAAATGCAGGTGGATATAATTCTACCTTCACCGGGAGAAACTTCAAATTTACGTGACAAAGCCCATTGATGTAGGGAGGGATGGAGAGCTGAGAACAGTTATGCAATCTGCCATAGATTGTATTGTGTTAAAATGTATTTTTAAGTTTCCTGTCTTTTATTTTTGCTCCTGTTTCTCTCTTCTCCTTGATAAATAATATCAAAAAATTTCTACTTCTTAAGGAATTAGCTTTGATTTGTTAATATACTCAAGTTAATTTTTGTTTTTTTCTTTAATCCTTCTTCAAGATTTAGTTCCCATCTTCACTCTACTTTATCTGGGTTTATGATGCTGTTTTTCCCAGTTTCTTTGCTCATTTATGTTCATTTTTTTCTTTTCTCATCACAAACAGTTAAGGCTGTAAATTTCTCACTAAATGCTACTTTGGGTGCATAACAATGTACTGCTTTACTCACCCTAGTTCCAAATTTATGCGGTTTAATTTTTATATGCTATGTTTAACCAAAAGTTATTCAAATTTAATGCTTTTAAATGTCCAGCTATGTAAAGAATGTTCAAAAATATCTTTGTGCCGTCAGTCCTTGTCTAATCCCATCCTGGTCAGCGAACAAGGAATGAGTGGAAGTGTGTGTTCCGGGCAGTAGGGGGCATTAGCGGACAACTCCCTGGGTGGTCTACTGCATGGGCAATTTTCAAAGATATTCTTCCTTGAAAGGAATGTGCCTTCCACTTGTTGGGTACACAGTAGTATATGCATGTTAAATTCTGCTTGTTAACTAGGTCACTCTAGTCTTCTCTCTTCTTACATTGTACCGAATTGGCCTTTTAGTGTCTGAGCAAGGTTGCTGTATTAGTCCATTTCTCCTTGTGTTTCTATCAGTCTTGTTTTCTGAAGTCTGAGACGGTGCTGTTCTTGCATAAAGGCGAATGACTGTTCTGCGTTTTTGGTAATCTGTTGGACTTTTCCCATATGCAAAATCTTACTTCAGCCCTTTTACCTTAGAAGATAAGTGAATGCAGAAGCTGGCTTTTTCCAGAGGAACAAGCCTGATGGGAGACACCAAACAGTGCCTGGAATATCAAGTAAAAGAAACCTTTTAAATCACAAAGAGAAAAAAAAACACCTAAGAGATTAGGTTCATGAGGGAAAATATTAGAAGATTAGAGAGTAAATCCAAGAAATCGAATGTGCAAACAGATCTTCCAAAAATATAAGAAGTGAAGGAACAGGTTATAATTGAAAAAATAATAGAAGAATTTTTCCCAGAACTGAAGAAAGACCTCAAAAAGTTTCAGAAAGGACTAATACACACACACACACACACACACAGCTGAGGTACATTTTAGAAACTCCTAAACTTCAAGGATAAAGTGAAAACCTTACAAGCTTGCAGACAGAGGAATCGAGTTGCCTATTAATGAGACGGCAATGAACATCTCATCTGCAACATTAAAAGACAGAATCATAGCCACAGAAGTAGCTGGAGAGAAAAACCTGTATTCCAACTATCCCACATTGGCCACAGACTTGTGGATAAGCAAGGATTCAGAAAATATATCTGATTTAAGGGAAAACTCAAGGAAAGAGTCCCAATAACAAATGAATGTGAATAGAATACTCAAGATAAGGACCTATGAAAAAGGCATGAGAAGGGTAATGAGCAATGAACTTTCCAATGTAACTGCACTTAAATTTTAATTAATAGTGATACACTGGGGATATGGGAAATAAGTGAAAATAGAAAGCACTGAAATAGAAGAGATACATACCAGAGATAATCAATAGTAGTCGAAGTGAAAGCACAAAAGGGGATCAGCAGTTCCTCCAGGCAGCTGGTTGGGACAGGAAGGAAAGCAAAGCGTTCAAAGGGGATGGAAGCTGGAGGAACAGGATGGAAGTTACTCCAAGGATCGGACCCTGCTGGGGAGGGGCAGTGAGGAAACCGAGCCTTCTGGTGGCAGAAATACTGAGTATAGTGTTTTCAACAAACAAAAGAGAAACAGACGTCTGATTATAAGTGTCGAAAATTGTAAAGTATGGCAAAACTTACAAATCAATGAGGGGGGAAACAGTAAACAACCAAGTAAAAAATCAATAATAAAGAACTATGGAAGGAATATAAAGAATATTGGCCAGGACATAATTTTCCTATTAATACTGTCATGAAAAGATACACAGATTCAATTGAAACAAAACCTGGGAAGAAGCTAGTTACAAAAAAGAAAAAAAATAGGATAAAGGGTAAAGGGAGGCTGAAAACGAAGGGAGAGGCAAAAGATACCAGAAAAAAATAAATATAAGCAAAACAGTGGCTGGAAGGGCTATATTACTATGAGGAAAGATTAAATTCAAGTTAAAAGTGATACAGTGGCAGGTAATGTATATGTGTGTAGATAGAGATATGAACTGGATATATGGATTTGAAGATTATATATATAGAGAGAGAGAGAAAGAGAGAGAGGGAGAGGGAGAGAGAGAGAGACTAACTCTTACAAGTTGTGAGAATAAAATTTCCATTAGGAAAAATGTCAAAGGGCAGAAGGAGAAATTTTCATAAAAACAAACAAATGTAAATAACCTACAAAGATGGAACAATTTCAAACTCTACCAGCTGGGGAAATACAAAGGAAACTATTGATGAGATCTCAACTTACTCCCATCAGACTGGCAAAACTTAACTAGAACAACAACACATTTCTACTGGGGATATATGGAAGAGGTTTGTTTGTTTCTGTTTTTGTTTGTTTGTTTTAACTATATCAACAGAAATATTGCAGCTTTTCTAGAAAGCTATCTGGCAAATCTATTAAAATTTGGAATGCTCTCTGATTCAACAATCCCACTTCTGGGAATCTCTCCCATAGAAGGAAGAGCACTAGCAGACAAGGACATACGTACAAAGATGTTTATTGCAACACTACAATATTAAAATACATATATACACACACACACACATACATATACATGAGGTCTGTCCAGATAAAGTCCAGCCATTGTTAATATAACGAGAACAGTTTGTGTGACATTGATGTAACCTGGCAGCCAAGGAGAGTGGACTGGAATGCTCATGTGTGAACAACGATGACTTCACTGCACTAGTCAGTGAGGGCGGTGGATGCCATTGAGTGAGCATGTGCACTGTGTGGCCATTGCATTCAAAATGACTGAGTGAGTAGACAACAAATCTGCATCAAATTTTGGGTTAAGCTTGAAGATTCCTTTGCAGAAACCATTCAGATGACTGAGAAGGCCGCAGCTATGGGCAGCTGGTGATTAGCAGCTTCATCATGACAACACTCATGCATCACATCTTGTGCAGAGTTTTTGGTGAAACATCAAATCACCCAGGTGACTCAGTCCCGCTACAACCCAGATTTGGTGCCCTGAGACCTCTGGCTTTTTCCAAAATTAAAATCACCTTTAGATTTCAGACCATTAATGAGATTCAGGAAAATACAATGGGGCAGCTGATGGCGATTCCAACAAAGGATTTTGCAGAGTGTTTGAACAGTGGAAGAGATGCCGGGAAAGTCGTGTGAGGTCCCAAGGTGCCTACTTTGAAGGGGACTAAGGCGTGATTGTCTTATGTACAATGTTTCTTGTTTCTTGTATCTTCTTCAATAAATGCCTCTATTTTTCATACTATATGGCTGGATACCTTTTGGACAGACTATTATATAAATACTGCAGGTTAAGCAAAAAATGTTAATAGTTTAAATGGTGAACCAAATACAGTACATTCACACTATGGAACATTACACAGTTATTTAGAATATAAATTAGAGCTATACTCATTTTCTTAGAAATCTTTCCAGGTAGCATTGGTAACTGAGAAAGGCAAAAAGCAGAAAAATGTATAAAATACCATCCTGTTAAAATCACACACACTTAATCCTATAAGTGTGTGTAAAGTTGATTATGTGATATGGTTATGTGAGCACAGAAGAATTCGAAATAACAAAGAAACAAACTACAAAAAAAGCCCAGAGACTTCCATGGGCACTGCCCACAGTTCCCCAGAACCTACAGGAGAGAAGCAGGTCATCTGCAACATTAAAAAAGTGGGAGCGGCAGAAAAATATCCGAACAACAGGAGGGTGTAGGAGCAGTTCCTCAGAGCTTTAAGTCCTGTGTAAAAATAGTGGAATCAGCTTGCTTTTGCTGTACCACAGCCACAACGAGTAAAACCATGGGCTTCACATTTCGGAGTTGTAAGGGCACTTATATCCGGGGCCATGGTTCTCACCTGGGGGATCTTGCTCCACAGGGACACGTGGTGGTGTCTGAAGACACTGCTGATTATGATGACTGGGAGGCGGGTGTTGCTGGCGTCGAGTGGGAAGAGGCCACGGGTGCTATGACCACCTGACAATGTGCAGGACGGTCCCCACGACAATCATCTAGCCCCAAATCTCAACACTTCTGCGACTGAGAAGCCTTGCTAGAGGGAGCACCCACCCTGGTTTGGCCAGGACTGAGGAGTTTCCCAGAACTGAGGACTTTGAGCTCAAAATCCTGGCATGTTCTGATTTATTCAAAATAAAAGTGATTGGCAAAAAAAATGTGACTGTATAGAGTGCACTTGGACACTCACGATATTGCTCTGAATTGGACTGTTTTCTCTACCTCTCCAGAGTGCTTCACAGCCCCTTCGGAAGATAGTCTGGAGCTACATATACAAAAGGATAGAGTTTATCTCATTTGCAGAAAAATTTTCTTCTCAAATCAAAGCTGAAATTAAGACAATGTCCTCACAATTTTTTTACTTGGTAAGTGGACACAAAGACTAATCCATAAAGAAGTATGCGTTTGTCAAAATCAGAGCTCTGTATACAAAAAGTGGGGTTTTATTATATTTACACCCCAACAAACCTGACTTTTAAGAAAGTCTTCTCTATATTTTTAAATAAGTAATCCTAACCAATAGATTAATTCCTAATGTAGGTTAGTTTTGAAATCAATAACATAGTTTAGATAACTTGCCAGGAAAGTTAAAGAATAAAATTACGCTTTAAAAATCTTCTCTATTTTAGGGAAGATGTTTTCACTGATTCAGCTAAATTAAGTAATGGGGAAATCTCCTTCTCAAAAGCATCACACCTTCAGGTGCAGGAAGTCAGTGGCCTGGCTATGTGCCCCGGAAGTCTGTTGGTGCATTCACCCCTCCCCTAGGAATGGAACACGTAACAGTTCCAGACGACCGTTTTGCTCTTGACTCACCTTCTTAAGGCAAGAAATCATTGCCCGTGTACCCCCACACGACTTCTCCTGCAATCAACTCCCCTTTCAATCCTACCGCTCTGAATTAGGTCATATGCTTATTCTTTTTTACTTAACTGTGGTTAAAAAATAAAAACTTACCCTCTTCACAATTTTAGGTGTACCAGACTATACTGTTAACTGAATGCACAGCATTGTACAGCAGATCTCTAGAACCTTCCATCTTGCATAACTGATGCTCAGTCCCCTCCCCCAAGACCCTGGCTGCCACCCTTCTACCCTGTCCCTGAGTTTGGTCACTTCAGATACCCCGGACTCACAGAAGTGGAATCGCAGAGTGTGTGCTTTTGTGCTTGGTTTATTTCGCTTAGCAGAATGTTCTCAAGTTTCGTCTGTGTTGTGTACGTCACATTTTTTATTCCTTCGTTCACAGATGGACTTTTAGGTTGCTTCCACACGTTGGCTTTTGTGAATAATGCTGCGATGAACAGGGGTGCAAATGTCTCTTCCAGATTCTGTTTTCAATTTTTTGGATCTACCCAAAAGTGGCATTGCTGAACCATACGGTAGGTGTATGTTTACATTTTTGAGGCATCTCCATGCTGTTTATAGTGGCTGCACCATTGCACAGTCCCACCAACAGCGCACAAATATCCTACTTTCTGCACATCATGACCAGCGTTTGCTATTGTCAATTTGTTTGTTTTTTTATAATGGCCATACTAATGGGTGTGAGGTGTTATCTCATCGTGGTTTCGATTTGCATTTCCCTGATAATTAATGATGTTGAGAATCTTTTCATGTGCTTATGTTAGGTAGGATAGGTAGTAAACTAAGGCAGGGAAGAGGAGGGAGACATGTCTCATCCACTGACTCCTCAGTCCTGAGCCTGGTCTGGTAAGACTGCCGGCCAGGCGTTCTGAACGTCACAAGCAGGGATAGTGCAGGAGGAGGGGAGTCCTTGAGACTCTGTGCTGGGAAAGGGAGGCTCTGTAGCAATTTCACTGAGACAAAGAACCTTTACTAGCTGAGAAAGCAAGCTGTTGAAGTTTGCTTTCAAGGTTTGGAAGGGGGAGAAGGAGGGGGGAACCTAGGAGCTAACTAAAGTATGTAACACTTGAACCCCAAGAGTCTGCACACCCATTTAAGCTGAGTGCCCACTTGTAGCCTCGGCTCACAGGTATAGAACAAACTAACAACTTTCTTCCCTCTATACGTGGGGCATTCAGACTGGCTGGGTGCCTGCTTGCAGCTTTGTACTTGTATGTGTTTCATAAATAAACTTGCTACTTCATTCCCACTACATGTGCTGTCTGTCACTTGAATTTGTCTCTTGCAAGCAGACAAGAATCGAGGAACAAGCTCAAGGTAGGGGAACCTTGGGTCTCTCCGAGGTAGTACCTCCGAGCCCTTTGTACATTTCCTTTGGAGAAATGTCTGTTAAAGTCCTTAGCCCAGTGTTTAACCGGGTCACTTGGGTTTGTTGCTGTTGCAGGAATTCCGTGTATATCCCGGACGATGTCAAGCGTCTACCCAATGCAAGTGTTCGCTCCTATTTCATGAGTTGCCTTTGCACCCTCTTGCTCCTTCTTAACCCAGTCGCCAGCAAGGGGAACGGGATTATTAGTTTGGAAAAAGCAACCATCTGCTGGGTTGTTGGGGGATCTATCCTGTGGGCAACAATAGGGCCCACCTACTCAATTTTGTCTTTTTCATCTGAATTTCAAACAGAGAGAACAGTTTATTAAAGATAATTATTGAAGGTTTTGTTGGGTAGCAGCTAGGAATGAGCAGCCAGAGGAGGGAAAAAGGCAGGGTCCTTGCCATTACAACCTAACAAAGAACTTAATGCAGGAGGCTAGAAGCAAAAGGGAGACCTGTCTCACCAATTTACTCAGCAGTCCTGGGCTAGGTTTGAAAAGATTGTCGGGCGTCCCGAGCATCACAAGCAAAACAGCACAGGAGGAGGGGAGAATCCTTGAGACTGTGCTGAAAAAAGGGGCTTCTGTAACAATCTTACTAAGACTGTGGGGTGTTCTGAACATCACAAAGAGGGAGGTCTATGCTGGCAAAGGGGGCCTCTGTAACAATTTCACTAAGACAAAGAACCTTTACTAACTGAGAAAGAAAGCCTTTGTAGCTGTACATTATTCCCAAGGGGGAAAACAGGGGAACCTAGAAGCCAGCTGAGGTATAGAACCCCTGAACCCCAACAGTCGCCCTACTTGGATTAGCTGAGTACCCACTTACAGCTTCAGCTCAAGTGTACAGAGCTAACTCACTACTAAATTCACGAATGACTTTATTTTCTCTATACGTGGGGCACTTAGACCGGCTGGGTGCCTGCTGGCAGATTCGTGCTCATGTGTTTCATAAACAAATTTGCTACCTCATTTCCCCCATAGGTGCTTGCATCACGCTTGAATTCATCTCTTGCAGAGGGACAAGAACCCAGGCGGGGAAGGAGGGCCTCCTGACTCAGGTCTCTCTCTCCCCAGCTGTAACAGTTTGACTCAAATAGATGTATGTATACAGCCCGGGTATAAATGAGGACACTGGACCCAACCTCAGGTGACCTGGGTTTTCTTTAGGACTCTTAGAAACTGCTAGCGGCTTGACCTTGTCAAAATGTCATGGCAAAGGGATTCTTGCCCCTCCCAAGATAAAAATCAAGAAACAAAAACAGATTAAAAGGAAGAGGTTTACTGAAAACAAGGTGGAGGGAAACAAGGGAGCTTGGTGCATCAAGGGAGCATACACAGAGGAGAGAGAGCACAGCTCCCAGATCTGCCGCTGGGTCTGGCTTATGGGGGCAGGGAATTTCTGGGTCTCTTTGCTGTCCAGGTTCCCTTCTGGGCTGGTGTCAACTATACAAGTGCAGAGCGGCTCCTTGGGGAGTGCCTGAAGAGAAACTTTAAACTCATCTACTAAAAGGAACCCCTTTACGGATGGAAGAACAGGGGGATCTTCACAGTGGTGGTGACTGGACGAAGGGGTCTGCGGGTTTGCCGACACGTAGGCCAGTTGCTCGCACCCCGGCCCCATGTGTCCGAGCCCAATGGAGGCAGAGGGCCGCTTATCGCGGGATGCAGGCGTCCTGCGGGGGTCAAGGGATGGTGTGGGCATGCCTCCGGCGAGAGAGGGCACCTGGGCCCCGAGAGGGCCCCCGGCAAAATCCCCAGCCCTGACCCCTTGGCTCCAGAGGCTTCCCCAGACTCCTGCCCCGGGGCCTGTTCCTGCTCACCTGGGCCCAGGTATGCCGCAGGTGAATGCCATTTGCGGACACCAAGGACCTGAGGCCGTGATGCCTTCAAGGGGAGGGGGATTCCAGCTCTGGGGGACTGAGGTCGCAGCGGTCACAGTCCCTTCTCGAGTAGTTTAGGCCAGATTTTAGAGAGTGGAAGCCGCTCGGTCCAAGTTTGCCACCTCGGTGCAGGTGGGGGCGGTTTGAGCCAAAGCAAGACCCTTAGCAGTCCAGGCAGGGCGCAGGCCTGTGTCCCCCCTGGAGAACCCTTCCCTGGGCGTGGGTCCCGCCTTCCCGGGCCCCCTCCATATGGCTTGGAACTGAGGCCGGCGCCAGACCTGGCCTCAGTTCCCCAGGTCCTTCCTGGGCACTGGGCCTCAGCTGGGGCAGGAGAACTGCAGGGAAGCGTGGCCCACGGGAAAACGACTGGACCTCTGGGTGGCAGGGAGGCCTTCCGTTTGCAGGGTCAAGGGTCAAGGACACTGGGAACCTGGCCTGATATCTCAAGGGTGGGGCACATTGCCTCGAGGGAGGCTTGCCGTGGGGAGCCTGAGTGCGTGCCTATGCACCGCCCAGGTCTTGGCCCGAAACAGGGCAGCCGCGGCTCGGAGAAAAACCATCTCCTGGGGGCCTCCCCATGTTCCTCCACTCCTCAAGGAGGACCCCGTTATGGATGGAAGAAAAGGGGGATCTTCGCAGTGGTGGGTTAGGGCCGGAGGGGTCTGCTGGTTTGCCTGCATGTAGGCCAGTTGCTCCTACACCCTGCCCAGGTGTCCCAGCCCCATGGAGTTGGAGGGCCGCTTATCGCGGGAATCAGGTGTACTGCGGGCGTCAAGGGAAGGCATGGACATTCACCGGGTGAGAGAGGACTCTTGGCCCTTAGAGAGCCCCTTGGAAAATCCCAAACCCAGGCCCCCGCTCCCCAAGTCTTTCCTGCGCACACTGTGTCTGAGCAGCTGGGAGAGCTGCAGGGATGGGTGGCCCAGGGGAAATCCTGCGGTCCTCTGGGTGGCAGGGTGGGGTTCCATTTCCCCAGACAGATGCCTAGGGACCCTGTGCAAATGGTCTGACAGCTGAAGGGTGGGTCACGTGAACAGAGGGAGACTTGTGGTGGGGGAGACTGAGTGTGCTTCTGCGGGCAGGTCTAGCCCTGAAACCAGACAGCCGAGTCTCCGAGAACAGCCATCTCCTGGGGGCTTCCCTATGTTCTCCCAAACAGAAAAGGGCCCCCTTTACGCAAGGAAGAACAGGCGGATCTTTGCAGAGGTAGGGACGGGGCGGAGAGGTGTGCGGGTTTGCCTCCACAACGCAAGGTGCGTGCACACAAGGCCCAGGTGTTTGAGCCCCGTGGAGGCAGAGGGCTGCTTATTGCTGGATGAAAGTGGCCAAGGGGTCAAGGAACGGAGTGGGCACTCCTCAGGCTACACAGGGCACCGGGCCCTTAGAGAGTTCCCTGGAAACTCCCCCGCCCAGGCCCCCGGTAGCGAAGTCTGTACTTAGCACATGTCTGAGCGGGGTAGAGAGTGCTGCTGGGCAGTGTGGCCTAGGGGAAATCTCGAGGTCCTCTGAGTGGCAGGGAGGGCTTTTGTTTCCAGGTACAGGTGCGCAGGGACCCTGTGAAACTGCTGTGACCTCTCAAGGGTGGGTAACGAGACACCGCAAGGGTGCGTCTTGAGACCCCTCAAGGGTGGGTCACAAGACCCCTCAAGGGTGGGTCACGTGACCGCTCAAGGGTGGGTCCCGTGACCCGAGGGAGGTTTGTGGTGGGGAGCCTGAGTGTGCAGGCGCGGCCCACCTACACGCCCAAAACCACCCAGCCGCGGCTCGGAGAAAACCCATCTCCTGGGGGCCTCCCCATGTTCTTCCACTCCTCAAGCGTGACCCCTTTACGGATGGAAGAAAAGGGGCATGTTTGCAGTGGTGGGGTCGGGCCTGAGGGGTCTGTTGGTTTGCCTCCACGTAGGCCAGTTGCTGGCACACGGGGCCCAGGTGTCCCAGCCCCATGTGGCTAGAGGGCCGCTTATCGCAAGAATCAGGTCTCCTGCGGGGGTCAAGGGACAGCTTGGACACTCACCGGGCGAGAGAGGACGCCTGGCCATCAGACAGCCCCCTGGAAAATCCCCCGCCCAGGCCCCCGGTCCCCAAGTCTTTCCTGCGCACACTGTCTCTGAGGAGCTGGGAGAGCTGCTGGGAAGTGTGGCCCATGGGAAATCGCGCGGTCCTCTGGGTGGCAGGGAGGGCTCCTGTGTCCACGGACAGGTGCCCAGGGACCCTGTGGAACTGCTGTGACCTCTAAAGGGTGGGTCAGGTGAGCCGAGGGAGGCGTGTGCTTGGGAACCTGAGTGCGCTCGCGTGGCCCAGGTATAGGCCCGAAACGAGCCAGCCGCGGCTCGGAGAAAAGCCATCTCCTGGGGCCTCCCCATGTTCCTCCACTCCTCAAGCGTCACCCCTTTAAGGATGGAAGAAAAGGGGGATCTTCGCAGTGGTGGGTTCGGCCAGAGGGGTCTACGGGTTTGCCTGCACCTACGCCAGGTGCTCGCACAACGGGCCCAGGTGTTTGAGCCCCGTGGAGGCAGAGGGCTGCTTATTGCTGGATGATAGTGTCGTGCAGGGTTAAGGGACGGCGTGGGCACTCCCAGGGCGACAGAGGGCACCTGGCCTTTAGAGAGTTCCCTGGAATATTCCCCGCCCAGGCCCCTGGTCCACAAGTCTATCCTGCGCACAGTGTCTGTGCGAGGCTGGGAGTGCTTCCGGGCAGTGTTCCCCAGCGGAAATCGCGTGGTCCTCTAGGTGGCAGGGAGGGCTCCTGTGTCCACGGACAGGTGCCCAGGGACCCTGTGGAACTGCTGTGACCTCTAAAGGGTGGGTCAGGTGAGCCGAGGGAGGCGTGTGCTTGGGAGCCTGAGTGCGCACGCGCAGCCCACATATAGGCCCGAAACGAGCCAGCCGCGGCTCGGAGAAAAGCCATCTCCTGGGGGCCTCCCCATGTTCTTCCATTCCTCAAGCGTGACCCCTTTACGGATGGAAGAAAAGGGGGATCTTCGCAGTCGTGGGTTCGGGCCACAGGGCTCTGCGGGTTTGCCTCCACGTACGCCAGGTGCCCGCACACCGGGCCCAGGTGTTTGAGCCCCCTGGAGGCAGAGGGCTGCTTATTGCTGGATGCAAGTGTCCTGCGGGGTAAAGTAACGGCATGGGCACTCCCCGGGCCACACAGGGCACCGGACCCTTAGAGAGTTCCATGGGAAATCCCCCGCCCATGCCCCCGGTACCCAAGTCTGTCCTTAGCACACTGTCTGTGCGGGGCTGAAGGTGCTGCTAGGCAGTGTGGCCTGTGGGAAATCGCACGGTCCTCTGAGTGGCAGGGAGGGCTTCTGTTTAACCAAACAGGTGCGCAGGGACCCTGTAAAACTGCTGTGACCTCTCAAGGTGGGTCATGTGACCCCTCAAGGGTGGGGCACGTGACCTCCCAAGGGTGGGTCACGGGACCCCACAAGGGTGGGTAACGTGACCCCACAAGGGTGGGTCACGAGACCCCTCAAGGGTGGGTCACGGGACCCACAAGGGTGGGTCACGTGACCCCAAAAGGGTGGGTCACGAGACCCCTCAGGGGTGGGTCACGTGACCCCTCAAGGGTGGGTCACGAGACCCCTCAAGGGTTGGTCACGTGACCCCTCCTGGGTGGGTCACGAGACCCCTCAGGGGTGGGTCACGTGACCCCTCAAGGGTAGGTCAGGAGACACCTCAAGGGTGGGTCCCGTGACCCGAGGGAGGCTTGCGTGGGGAGCCTGAGTGCGCACGCGCGGCCCCCGTATAGGCCCAAAACGAGCCAGCCGCGGCTCGGAGAAAAGCCATCTCTGGGGGCCTCCCCATGTTCTTCCACTCCTCAAGCGTGACCCCTTTACGGATGGAAGAAAAGGGGGATCTTCGCAGTGGTGGGGTCAGGCCTGAGGTGTCTGTTTGTTTGCCTCCATGTAGGCCAGTTGCTGGCACACCGTGCCCAGGTGTCCCGGCACCATGTGGCTAGAGGGCCGCTTATGGCAGGAATCAGGTCTCCTGCGGGGGTCAAGGGACGGCTTGGACACTCACCGGGCGAGAGAGGACTCCTGGCCATCAGACAGCCCCCTGGAAAATCCCCCGCCCAGGCCCCCGGTCCCCAAGTCTTTCCTGCGCACACTGTCTCTGAGGAGCTGGGAGAGCTGCTGGGAAGTGTGGCCCATGGGAAATCGCGCGGTCCCCTGGGTGGCAGGGAGGGCTCCTGTGTCCACGGACAGGTGCCCAGGGACCCTGTGGAACTGCTGTGACCTCTAAAGGGTGGGTCAGGTGAGCCGAGGGAGGCGTGTGCTTGGGAACCTGAGTGCGCTCGCGTGGCCCAGGTATAGGCCCGAAACGAGCCAGCCGCGGCTCGGAGAAAAGCCATCTCCTGGGGCCTCCCCATGTTCCTCCACTCCTCAAGCGTCACCCCTTTAAGGATGGAAGAAAAGGGGGATCTTCGCAGTGGTGGGTTCGGCCAGAGGGGTCTACGGGTTTGCCTGCACCTACGCCAGGTGCTCGCACAACGGGCCCAGGTGTTTGAGCCCCGTGGAGGCAGAGGGCTGCTTATTGCTGGATGATAGTGTCGTGCAGGGTTAAGGGACGGCGTGGGCACTCCCAGGGCGACAGAGGGCACCTGGCCTTTAGAGAGTTCCCTGGAATATTCCCCGCCCAGGCCCCTGGTCCACAAGTCTATCCTGCGCACAGTGTCTGTGCGAGGCTGGGAGTGCTTCCGGGCAGTGTTCCCCAGCGGAAATCGCGTGGTCCTCTAGGTGGCAGGTAGGGCTCCTGTGTCCACGGACAGGTGCCCAGGGACCCTGTGGAACTGCTGTGACCTCTAAAGGGTGGGTCAGGTGAGCCGAGGGAGGCATGTGCTTGGGAGCCTGAGTGCGCATGCGCGGCCCACGTATGGGCCCGAAACGAGCCAGCCGCGGCTCGGAGAACAGCCATCTCCTGGGGGCCTCCACATGTTCTTCCATTCCTCAAGCGTGACCCCTTTACGGATGGAAGAAAAGGGGGATCTTCGCAGTGGTGGGTTCGGGCCAGAGGGCTCTGCGGGTTTGCCTCCACGTACGCCAGGTGCCCGCACACCGGGCCCAGGTGTTTGAGCCCCGTGGAGGCAGAGGGCTGCTTATTGCTGGATGCAAGTGTCCTGCGGGGTAAAGTAACGGCATGGGCACTCCCCGGGCCACACAGGGCACCGGACCCTTAGAGAGTGCCATGGGAAATCCCCCGCCCATGCCCCCGGTACCCAAGTCTGTCCTTAGCACACTGTCTGTGCGGGGCTGAAGGTGCTGCTAGGCAGTGTGGCCTGTGGGAAATCGCGCGGTCCTCTGAGTGGCAGGGAGGGCTTCTATTTCCCCGAACAGTTGCGCAGGGACCCTGTAAAACTGCTGTGACCTCTCAAGGTGGGTCACGAGACCCCTCAGGGGTGGGTCACGTGACCCCTCAGGGGTTGGTCACGTGACCCCTCAAGGGTGGGTCACGTGACCCCTCAGGGGTGGGTCACGAGACCCCTCAGGGGTGGGTCACGTGACCACTCAAGGGTGGGTCACGTGACCCCTCGGGGGGCGGGTCACGTGACCCCTCAGGGGTGGGTCACGAGACCCCTCAGGGGTGGGTCACGTGACCACTCAAGGGTGGGTCACGTGACCCCTCGGGGGTGGGTCACGTGACCCCTCAGGGGTGGGTCACGAGACCCCTCAGGGGTGGGTCACGTGACCCCTCAAGGGTAGGTCAGGAGACACCTCAAGGGTGGGTCCCGTGACCCGAGGGAGGCTTGCGTGGGGAGCCTGAGTGCGCACGCGTGGCCCCCGTATAGGCCCAAAACGAGCCAGCCGCGGCTCGGAGAAAAGCCATCTCTGGGGGCCTCCCCATGTTCCTCCACTCCTCAAGCGTCACCCCTTTAAGGATGGAAGAAAAGGGGGATCTTCGCAGTGGTGGGTTCGGGCCAGAGGGCTCTGCGGGTTTGCCTCCACGTACGCCAGGTGCTCGCACAACGGGCCCAGGTGTTTGAGCCCCGTGGAGGCAGAGGGCTGCTTATTGCTGGATGATAGTGTCCTGCAGGGTTAAGGGATGGCGTGGGCACTCCCAGGGCGACAGAGGGCACCTGGCCTTTAGAGAGTTCCCTGGAAAATTCCCCGCCCAGGCCCCTGGTCCACAAGTCTATCCTGCGCACAGTGTCTGTGCGAGGCTGGGAGTTCTTCCGGGCAGTGTTCCCCAGCGGAAATCGCGTGGTCCTCTAGGTGGCAGGGAGGGCTCCTGTGTCCACGGACAGGTGCCCAGGGACCCTGTGGAACTGCTGTGACCTCTAAAGGGTGGGTCAGGTGAGCCGAGGGAGGCGTGTGCTTGGGAGCCTGAGTGCGCATGCGCGGCCCACGTATAGGCCCGAAACGAGCCAGCCGCGGCTTGGAGAAAAGCCATCTCCTGGGGGCCTCCCCATGTTCTTCCATTCCTCAAGCGTGACCCCTTTACGGATGGAAGAAAAGGGGGATCTTCGCAGTGGTGGGTTCGGGCCAGAGGGCTCTGCGGGTTTGCCTCCACGTACGCCAGGTGCTCGCACAACGGGCCCAGGTGTTTGAGCCCCGTGGAGGCAGAGGGCTGCTTATTGCTGGATGATAGTGTCCTGCAGGGTTAAGGGACGGCGTGGGCACTCCCAGGGCGACAGAGGGCACCGGACCCTTAGAGAGTGCCATGGGAAATCCCCCGCCCATGCCCCCGGTACCCAAGTCTGTCCTTAGCACACTGTCTGTGCGGGGCTGAGGTGCTGGTGCTGCTAGGCAGTGTGGCCTGTGGGAAATCACGCGGTCCTCTGAGTGGCAGGGAGGGCTTCTGTTTCCCCGAACAGTTGCGCAGGGACCCTGTAAAACTGCTGTGACCTCTCAAGGTGGGTCACGTGACCCCTCAGGGGTGGGTCACGAGACCCCTCAGGGGTGGGTCACGTGACCCCTTAGGGGTGAGTCACGAGACCCCTCAGGGGTGGGTCACGTGACCCCTCAAGGGTAGGTCAGGAGACACCTCAAGGGTGGGTCCCGTGACCCGAGGGAGGCTTGCGTGGGGAGCCTGAGTGCGCACGCCCGGCCCCCGTATAGGCCCAAAACGAGCCAGCCGCGGCTCGGAGAAAAGCCATCTCTGGGGGCCACCCCATGTTCTTCCACTCCTCAAGCGTGACCCCTTTAGGGATGGAAGAAAACGGGGATCTTCACAGTGGTAGGTTCGGGCCAGAGGGCTCTGCGGTTTTGCCTCCACGTACGCCAGGTGCCCGCACACCGGGCCCAGGTGTTTGAGCCCCGTGGAGGCAGAGGGCTGGTTATTGCTGGATGCAAGTGTCCTGCGGGGTAGAGTAACGGCATGGGCACTCCCCGGGCCACACAGGGCACCGGACCCTTAGAGAGTTCCATGGGAAATCCCCCGCCCATGCCCCCGGTACCCAAGTCTGTTCTTAGCACACTGTCTGTTCGGGGCTGAAGGTGCTGCTAGGCAGTGTGGCCTGTGGGAAATCACGCGGTCCTCTGAGTGGCAGGGAGGGCTTCTGTTTAACCGAACAGGTGCGCAGGGACCCTGTAAAACTGCTGTGACCTCTCAAGGTGGGTCACGAGACCCCTCAAGGGTGGGTCACGGGACCCCACAAGGGTGGGTAACGTGACCCCACAAGGGTGGGTCACGAGACCCCTCAGGGGTGGGTCAAGTGACCACTCAAGGGTGGGTCACATGACCCCTCAGGGGTTGGTCACGTGACCCCTCAGGGGTGGGTCACGAGACCCCTCAGGGGTGGGTCACGTGACCCCTCAGGGGTGGGTCACGTGACCCCTCAGGGGTGCGTCACGAGACCCCTCTGGGGTCGGTCACGTGACCCCTCAGGGGTGGGTCACGTGACCCCTCAGGGGTGGGTCACGAGACCCCTCAGGGGTTGGTCACGTGACCCCTCAAGGGTGGGTCACGAGACCCCTCAGGGGTGGGTCACGTGACCCCTCAGGGGTGGGTCATGTGACCCCTCAGGGGTGGGTCACGAGACCCCTTAGGGGTGGGTCACGTGACCCCTCAGGGGTGGGTCACGAGACCCCTCAGGGGTGGGTCACGTGACCCCTCAAGGGTAGGTCAGGAGACACCTCAAGGGTGGGTCCCGTGACCCGAGGGAGGCTTGCGTGGGGAGCCTGAGTGCGCACGCGCGGCCCCCGTATAGGCCCAAAACGAGCCAGCCGCGGCTCGGAGAAAAGCCATCTCTGGGGGCCTCCCCATGTTCTTCCACTCCTCAAGCGTGACCCCTTTAGGGATGGAAGAAAACGGGGATCTTCACAGTGGTGGGTTCGGGCCAGAGGGCTCTGCGGGTTTGCCTCCACGTACGCCAGGTGCCCGCACACCGGGCCCAGGTGTTTGAGCCCCGTGGAGGCAGAGGGCTGGTTATTGCTGGATGCAAGTGTCCTGCGGGGTAAAGTAACGGCATGGGCACTCCCCGGGCCACACAGGGCACCGGACCCTTAGAGAGTTCCATGGGAAATCCCCCGCCCATGCCCCCGGTACCCAAGTGTGTTCTTAGCACACTGTCTGTTCGGGGCTGAAGGTGCTGCTAGGCAGTGTGGCCTGTGGGAAATCACGCGGTCCTCTGAGTGGCAGGGAGGGCTTCTGTTTAACCGAACAGGTGCGCAGGGACCCTGTAAAACTGCTGTGACCTCTCAAGGTGGGTCACGAGACCCCTCAAGGGTGGGTCACGGGACCCCACAAGGGTGGTTAACGTGACCCCACAAGGGTGGGTCACGAGACCCCTCAGGGGTGGGTCACGTGACCACTCAAGGGTGGGTCACGTGACCCCTCAGGGGTTGGTCACGTGACCCCTCAGGGGTGGGTCACGAGACCCCTCAGGGGTGGGTCACGTGACCCCTCAGGGGTGGGTCACGTGACCCCTCAGGGGTGGGTCACGTGACCCCTCGGGGGTGGGTCACGAGACCCCTTAGGGGTGGGTCACGTGACCCCTCAGGATCGGTCACGTGACCCCTCAAGGGTAGGTCAGGAGACACCTCAAGGGTGGGTCCCGTGACCCGAGGGAGGCTTGCGTGGGGAGCCTGAGTGCGCACGCGGGGCCCCCGTATAGGCCCAAAACGAGCCAGCCGCGGCTCGGAGAAAAGCCATCTCTGGGGGCCTCCCCACGTTCTTCCACTCCTCAAGCGTGACCCCTTTACGGATGGAAGAAAAGGGGGATCTTCGCAGTGGTGGGGTCAGGCCTGAGGTGTCTGTTTGTTTGCCTCCATGTAGGCCAGTTGCTGGCACACCGTGCCCAGGTGTCCCGGCACCATGTGGCTAGAGGGCCGCTTATGGCAGGAATCAGGTCTCCTGCGGGGGTCAAGGGACGGCTTGGACACTCACCGGGCGAGAGAGGACTCCTGGCCATCAGACAGCCCCCTGGAAAATCCCCCGCCCAGGCCCCCGGTCCCCAAGTCTTTCCTGCGCACACTGTCTCTGAGGAGCTGGGAGAGCTGCTGGGAAGTGTGGCCCATGGGAAATCGCGCGGTCCCCTGGGTGGCAGGGAGGGCTCCTGTGTCCACGGACAGGTGCCCAGGGACCCTGTGGAACTGCTGTGACCTCTAAAGGGTGGGTCAGGTGAGCCGAGGGAGGCGTGTGCTTGGGAGCCTGAGTGCGCATGCGCGGCCCACGTATAGGCCCGAAACGAGCCAGCCGCGGCTTGGAGAAAAGCCATCTCCTGGGGGCCTCCCCATGTTCTTCCATTCCTCAAGCGTGACCCCTTTACGGATGGAAGAAAAGGGGGATCTTCGCAGTGGTGGGTTCGGGCCAGAGGGCTCTGCGGGTTTGCCTCCACGTACGCCAGGTGCTCGCACTACGGGCCCAGGTGTTTGAGCCCCGTGGAGGCAGAGGGCTGCTTATTGCTGGATGATAGTGTCCTGCAGGGTTAAGGGACGGCGTGGGCACTCCCAGGGCGACAGAGGGCACCGGACCCTTAGAGAGTGCCATGGGAAATCCCCCGCCCATGCCCCCGGTACCCAAGTCTGTCCTTAGCACACTGTCTGTGCGGGGCTGAGGTGCTGCTAGGCAGTGTGGCCTGTGGGAAATCACGCGGTCCTCTGAGTGGCAGGGAGGGCTTCTGTTTCCCCGAACAGTTGCGCAGGGACCCTGTAAAACTGCTGTGACCTCTCAAGGTGGGTCACGTGACCCCTCAGGGGTGGGTCACGAGACCCCTCAGGGGTGGGTCACGTGACCCCTCAGGGGTGGGTCACGTGACCCCTCAGGGGTGGCGCACGAGACCCCTCAGGGGTGGGTCACGTGACCCCTCAAGGGTGGGTCACGAGACCCCTCAGGGGTGGGTCACGTGACCCCTCAGGGGTGGGTCACGTGACCCCTCAGGCGTGGGTCACGAGACCCCTTAGGGGTGGGTCACGTGACCCCTCAGGGGTGGGTCACGAGACCCCTCAGGGGTGGGTCACGTGACCCCTCAAGGGTAGGTCAGGAGACACCTCAAGGGTGGGTCCCGTGACCCGAGGGAGGCTTGCGTGGGGAGCCTGAGTGCGCACGCCCGGCCCCCGTATAGGCCCAAAACGAGCCAGCCGCGGCTCGGAGAAAAGCCATCTCTGGGGGCCTCCCCATGTTCTTCCACTCCTCAAGCGTGACCCCTTTAGGGATGGAAGAAAACGGGGATCTTCACAGTGGTGGGTTCGGGCCAGAGGGCTCTGCGGTTTTGCCTCCACGTACGCCAGGTGCCCGCACACCGGGCCCAGGTGTTTGAGCCCCGTGGAGGCAGAGGGCTGGTTATTGCTGGATGCAAGTGTCCTGCGGGGTAGAGTAACGGCATGGGCACTCCCCGGGCCACACAGGGCACCGGACCCTTAGAGAGTTCCATGGGAAATCCCCCGCCCATGCCCCCGGTACCCAAGTCTGTTCTTAGCACACTGTCTGTTCGGGGCTGAAGGTGCTGCTAGGCAGTGTGGCCTGTGGGAAATCACGCGGTCCTCTGAGTGGCAGGGAGGGCTTCTGTTTAACCGAACAGGTGCGCAGGGACCCTGTAAAACTGCTGTGACCTCTCAAGGTGGGTCACGAGACCCCTCAAGGGTGGGTCACGGGACCCCACAAGGGTGGGTAACGTGACCCCACAAGGGTGGGTCACGAGACCCCTCAGGGGTGGGTCAAGTGACCACTCAAGGGTGGGTCACATGACCCCTCAGGGGTTGGTCACGTGACCCCTCAGGGGTGGGTCACGAGACCCCTCAGGGGTGGGTCACGTGACCCCTCAGGGGTGGGTCACGTGACCCCTCAGGGGTGGGTCACGAGACCCCTCTGGGGTCGGTCACGTGACCCCTCAGGGGTGGGTCACGTGACCCCTCAGGGGTGGGTCACGAGACCCCTCAGGGGTTGGTCACGTGACCCCTCAAGGGTGGGTCACGAGACCCCTCAGGGGTGGGTCATGTGACCCCTCAGGGGTGGGTCACGAGACCCCTCAGGGGTGGGTCACGTGACCCCTCAAGGGTAGGTCAGGAGACACCTCAAGGGTGGGTCCCGTGACCCGAGGGAGGCTTGCGTGGGGAGCCTGAGTGCGCACGCGCGGCCCCCGTATAGGCCCAAAACGAGCCAGCCGCGGCTCGGAGAAAAGCCATCTCTGGGGGCCTCCCCATGTTCTTCCACTCCTCAAGCGTGACCCCTTTAGGGATGGAAGAAAACGGGGATCTTCACAGTGGTGGGTTCGGGCCAGAGGGCTCTGCGGGTTTGCCTCCACGTACGCCAGGTGCCCGCACACCGGGCCCAGGTGTTTGAGCCCCGTGGAGGCAGAGGGCTGGTTATTGCTGGATGCAAGTGTCCTGCGGGGTAAAGTAACGGCATGGGCACTCCCCGGGCCACACAGGGCACCGGACCCTTAGAGAGTTCCATGGGAAATCCCCCGCCCATGCCCCCGGTACCCAAGTCTGTTCTTAGCACACTGTCTGTTCGGGGCTGAAGGTGCTGCTAGGCAGTGTGGCCTGTGGGAAATCACGCGGTCCTCTGAGTGGCAGGGAGGGCTTCTGTTTAACCGAACAGGTGCGCAGGGACCCTGTAAAACTGCTGTGACCTCTCAAGGTGGGTCACGAGACCCCTCAAGGGTGGGTCACGGGACCCCACAAGGGTGGGTAACGTGACCCCACAAGGGTGGGTCACGAGACCCCTCAGGGGTGGGTCACGTGACCACTCAAGGGTGGGTCACATGACCCCTCAGGGGTTGGTCACGTGACCCCTCAGGGGTGGGTCACGAGACCCCTCAGGGGTGGGTCACGTGACCCCTCAGGGGTGGGTCACGTGACCCCTCAGGGGTGGGTCACGAGACCCCTCTGGGGTCGGTCACGAGACCCCTTAGGGGTGGGTCACGTGACCCCTCAGGGGTGGGTCACGAGACCCCTCAGGGGTTGGTCACGTGACCCCTCAAGGGTGGGTCACGGGACCCCTCAGGGGTGGGTCACGTGACCCCTCAGGGGTGGGTCACGTGACCCCTCAGGGGTGGGTCACGAGACCCCTTAGGGGTGGGTCACGTGACCCCTCAGGGGTGGGTCACGAGACCCCTCAGGGGTGGGTCACGTGACCCCTCAAGGGTAGGTCAGGAGACACCTCAAGGGTGGGTCCCGTGACCCGAGGGAGGCTTGCGTGGGGAGCCTGAGTGCGCACGCGCGGCCCCCGTATAGGCCCAAAACGAGCCAGCCGCGGCTCAGAGAAAAGCCATCTCTGGGGGCCTCCCCATGTTCTTCCACTCCTCAAGCGTGACCCCTTTAGGGATGGAAGAAAACGGGGATCTTCACAGTGGTGGGTTCGGACCAGAGGGCTCTGCGGGTTTGCCTCCACGTACGCCAGGTGCCCGCACACCGGGCCCAGGTGTTTGAGCCCCGTGGAGGCAGAGGGCTGGTTATTGCTGGATGCAAGTGTCCTGCGGGGTAAAGTAACGGCATGGGCACTCCCCGGGCCACACAGGGCACCGGACCCTTAGAGAGTTCCATGGGAAATCCCCCGCCCATGCCCCCGGTACCCAAGTCTGTTCTTAGCACACTGTCTGTTCGGGGCTGAAGGTGCTGCTAGGCAGTGTGGCCTGTGGGAAATCACGCGGTCCTCTGAGTGGCAGGGAGGGCTTCTGTTTAACCGAACAGGTGCGCAGGGACCCTGTAAAACTGCTGTGACCTCTCAAGGTGGGTCACGAGACCCCTCAAGGGTGGGTCACGGGACCCCACAAGGGTGGTTAACGTGACCCCACAAGGGTGGGTCACGAGACCCCTCAGGGGTGGGTCACGTGACCACTCAAGGGTGGGTCACGTAACCCCTCAGGGGTTGGTCACGTGACCCCTCAGGGGTGGGTCACGAGACCCCTCAGGGGTGGGTCACGTGACCCCTCAGGGGTGGGTCACGAGACCCCTTAGGGGTGGGTCACGTGACCCCTCAGGATCGGTCACGTGACCCCTCAAGGGTAGGTCAGGAGACACCTCAAGGGTGGGTCCCGTGACCCGAGGGAGGCTTGCGTGGGGAGCCTGAGTGCGCACGCGCGGCCCCCGTATAGGCCCAAAACGAGCCAGCCGCGGCTCGGAGAAAAGCCATCTCTGGGGGCCTCCCCATGTTCTTCCACTCCTCAAGCGTGACCCCTTTACGGATGGAAGAAAAGGGGGATCTTCGCAGTGGTGGGGTCAGGCCTGAGGTGTCTGTTTGTTTGCCTCCATGTAGGCCAGTTGCTGGCACACCGTGCCCAGGTGTCCCGGCACCATGTGGCTAGAGGGCCGCTTATGGCAGGAATCAGGTCTCCTGCGGGGGTCAAGGGACGGCTTGGACACTCACCGGGCGAGAGAGGACTCCTGGCCATCAGACAGCCCCCTGGAAAATCCCCCGCCCAGGCCCCCGGTCCCCAAGTCTTTCCTGCGCACACTGTCTCTGAGGAGCTGGGAGAGCTGCTGGGAAGTGTGGCCCATGGGAAATCGCGCGGTCCCCTGGGTGGCAGGGAGGGCTCCTGTGTCCACGGACAGGTGCCCAGGGACCCTGTGGAACTGCTGTGACCTCTAAAGGGTGGGTCAGGTGAGCCGAGGGAGGCGTGTGCTTGGGAGCCTGAGTGCGCATGCGCGGCCCACCTATAGGCCCGAAACGAGCCAGCCGCGGCTCGGAGAAAAGCCATCTCCTGGGGCCTCCCCATGTTCCTCCACTCCTCAAGCGTCACCCCTTTAAGGACGGAAGAAAAGGGGGATCTTCGCAGTGGTGGGTTCGGGCCAGAGGGCTCTGCGGGTTTGCCTCCACGTACGCCAGGTGCTCGCACAACGGGCCCAGGTGTTTGAGCCCCGTGGAGGCAGAGGGCTGCTTATTGCTGGATGATAGTGTCCTGCAGGGTTAAGGGACGGCGTGGGCACTCCCAGGGCGACAGAGGGCACCTGGCCTTTAGAGAGTTCCCTGGAAAATTCCCCGCCCAGGCCCCTGGTCCACAAGTCTATCCTGCGCACAGTGTCTGTGCGAGGCTGGGAGTGCTTCCGGGCAGTGTTCCCCAGCGGAAATCCCGTGGTCCTCTAGGTGGCAGGGAGGGCTCCTGTGTCCACGGACAGGTGCCCAGGGACCCTGTGGAACTGCTGTGACCTCTAAAGGGTGGGTCAGGTGAGCCGAGGGAGGCGTGTGCTTGGGAGCCTGAGTGCGCATGCGCGGCCCACGTGTAGGCCCGAAACGAGCCAGCCGCGGCTCGGAGAACAGCCATCTCCTGGGGGCCTCCCCATGTTCTTCCATTCCTCAAGCGTGACCCCTTTACAGATGGAAGAAAAGGGGGATCTTCGCAGTGGTGGGTTCGGGCCAGAGGGCTCTGCGGGTTTGCCTCCACGTACGCCAGGTGCCCGCACACCGGGCCCAGGTGTTTGAGCCCCGTGGAGGCAGAGGGCTGGTTATTGCTGGATGCAAGTGTCCTGCGGGATAAAGTAACGGCATGGGCACTCCCCGGGCCACACAGGGCACCGGACCCTTAGAGAGTTCCATGGGAAATCCCCCGCCCATGCCCCCGGTACCCAAGTCTGTTCTTAGCACACTGTCTGTTCGGGGCTGAAGGTGCTGCTAGGCAGTGTGGCCTGTGGGAAATCACGCGGTCCTCTGAGTGGCAGGGAGGGCTTCTGTTTAACCGAACAGGTGCGCAGGGACCCTGTAAAACTGCTGTGACCTCTCAAGGTGGGTCACGAGACCCCTCAAGGGTGGGTCACGGGACCCCACAAGGGTGGGTAACGTGACCCCACAAGGGTGGGTCACGAGACCCCTCAGGGGTGGGTCACGTGACCACTCAAGGGTGGGTCACATGACCCCTCAGGGGTTGGTCACGTGACCCCTCAGGGGTGGGTCACCAGACCCCTCAGGGGTGGATCACGTGACCCCTCAAGGGTAGGTCAGGAGACACCTCAAGGGTGGGTCCCGTGACCCGAGGGAGGCTTGCGTGGGGAGCCTGAGTGCGCACGCGTGGCCCCCGTATAGGCCCAAAACGAGCCAGCCGCGGCTCGGAGAAAAGCCATCTCTGGGGGCCTCCCCATGTTCTTCCACTCCTCAAGCGTGACCCCTTTACGGATGGAAGAAAAGGGGGATCTTCGCAGTGGTGGGGTCAGGCCTGAGGTGTCTGTTTGTTTGCCTCCATGTAGGCCTGTTGCTGGCACACCGTGCCCAGGTGTCCCGGCCCCATGTGGCTAGAGGGCCGCTTATGGCAGGAATCAGGTCTCCTGCGGGGGTCAAGGGACGGCTTGGACACTCACCGGGCGAGAGAGGACTCCTGGCCATCAGACAGCCCCCTGGAAAATCCCCCGCACAGGCCCCTGGTCCCCAAGTCTTTCCTGCGCACACTGTCTCTGAGGAGCTGGGAGAGCTGCTGGGAAGTGTGGCCCATGGGAAATCGCGCGGTACCCTGGGTGGCAGGGAGGGCTCCTGTGTCCACGGACAGGTGCCCAGGGACCCTGTGGAACTGCTGTGACCTCAAAAGGTTGGGTCAGGTGAGCCGAGGGAGGCGTGTGCTTGGGAGCCTGAGTACGCATGCGCGGCCCACGTATAGGCCCGAAACGAGCCAGCCGCGGCTGGGAGAAAAGCCATCTCCTGGGGCCTCCCATGTTCCTCCACTCCTCAAGCGTCACCCCTTTAAGGATGGAAGAAAAGGGGGATCTTCGCAGTGGTGGGTTCGGGCCAGAGGGCTCTGCGGGTTTGCCTCCACGTACGCCAGGTGCTCGCACAACGGGCCCAGGTGTTTGAGCCCCGTGGAGGCAGAGGGCTGCTTATTGCTGGATGATAGTGTCCTGCAGGGTTAAGGGATAGCGTGGGCACTCCCAGGGCGACAGAGGGCACCTGGCCTTTAGAGAGTTCCCTGGAAAATTCCCCGCCCAGGCCCCTGGTCCACAAGTCTATCCTGCGCACAGTGTCTGTGCAAGGCTGGGAGTGCTTCCGGGCAGTGTTCCCCAGCGGAAATCGCGTGGTCCTCTAAGTGGCAGGGAGGGCTCCTGTGTCCACGGACAGGTGCCCAGGGACCCTGTGGAACTGCTGTGACTTCTAAAGGGTGGGTCAGGTGAGCCGAGGGAGGCGTGTGCTTGGGAGCCTGAGTGCGCATGCGCGGCCCACGTATAGGCCCGAAACGAGCCAGCCGCGGCTTGGAGAAAAGCCATCTCCTGGGGGCCTCCCCATGTTCTTCCATTCCTCAAGCGTGACCCCTTTACGGATGGAAGAAAAGGGGGATCTTCGCAGTGGTGGGTTCGGGCCAGAGGGCTCTGCGGGTTTGCCTCCACGTACGCCAGGTGCTCGCACTACGGGCCCAGGTGTTTGAGCCCCGTGGAGGCAGAGGGCTGCTTATTGCTGGATGATAGTGTCCTGCAGGGTTAAGGGACGGCGTGGGCACTCCCAGGGCGACAGAGGGCACCGGACCCTTAGAGAGTGCCATGGGAAATCCCCCGCCCATGCCCCCGGTACCCAAGTCTGTCCTTAGCACACTGTCTGTGCGGGGCTGAGGTGCTGCTAGGCAGTGTGGCCTGTGGGAAATCACGCGGTCCTCTGAGTGGCAGGGAGGGCTTCTGTTTCCCCGAACAGTTGCGCAGGGACCCTGTAAAACTGCTGTGACCTCTCAAGGTGGGTCACGTGACCCCTCAGGGGTGGGTCACGAGACCCCTCAGGGGTGGGTCACGTGACCCCTCAGGGGTGGGTCACGTGACCCCTCAGGGGTGGCGCACGAGACCCCTCAGGGGTGGGTCACGTGACCCCTCAAGGGTGGGTCACGAGACCCCTCAGGGGTGGGTCACGTGACCCCTCAGGGGTGGGTCACGTGACCCCTCAGGCGTGGGTCACGAGACCCCTTAGGGGTGGGTCACGTGACCCCTCAGGGGTGGGTCACGAGACCCCTCAGGGGTGGGTCACGTGACCCCTCAAGGGTAGGTCAGGAGACACCTCAAGGGTGGGTCCCGTGACCCGAGGGAGGCTTGCGTGGGGAGCCTGAGTGCGCACGCCCGGCCCCCGTATAGGCCCAAAACGAGCCAGCCGCGGCTCGGAGAAAAGCCATCTCTGGGGGCCTCCCCATGTTCTTCCACTCCTCAAGCGTGACCCCTTTAGGGATGGAAGAAAACGGGGATCTTCACAGTGGTGGGTTCGGGCCAGAGGGCTCTGCGGTTTTGCCTCCACGTACGCCAGGTGCCCGCACACCGGGCCCAGGTGTTTGAGCCCCGTGGAGGCAGAGGGCTGGTTATTGCTGGATGCAAGTGTCCTGCGGGGTAGAGTAACGGCATGGGCACTCCCCGGGCCACACAGGGCACCGGACCCTTAGAGAGTTCCATGGGAAATCCCCCGCCCATGCCCCCGGTACCCAAGTCTGTTCTTAGCACACTGTCTGTTCGGGGCTGAAGGTGCTGCTAGGCAGTGTGGCCTGTGGGAAATCACGCGGTCCTCTGAGTGGCAGGGAGGGCTTCTGTTTAACCGAACAGGTGCGCAGGGACCCTGTAAAACTGCTGTGACCTCTCAAGGTGGGTCACGAGACCCCTCAAGGGTGGGTCACGGGACCCCACAAGGGTGGGTAACGTGACCCCACAAGGGTGGGTCACGAGACCCCTCAGGGGTGGGTCAAGTGACCACTCAAGGGTGGGTCACATGACCCCTCAGGGGTTGGTCACGTGACCCCTCAGGGGTGGGTCACGAGACCCCTCAGGGGTGGGTCACGTGACCCCTCAGGGGTGGGTCACGTGACCCCTCAGGGGTGGGTCACGAGACCCCTCTGGGGTCGGTCACGTGACCCCTCAGGGGTGGGTCACGTGACCCCTCAGGGGTGGGTCACGAGACCCCTCAGGGGTTGGTCACGTGACCCCTCAAGGGTGGGTCACGAGACCCCTCAGGGGTGGGTCATGTGACCCCTCAGGGGTGGGTCACGAGACCCCTCAGGGGTGGGTCACGTGACCCCTCAAGGGTAGGTCAGGAGACACCTCAAGGGTGGGTCCCGTGACCCGAGGGAGGCTTGCGTGGGGAGCCTGAGTGCGCACGCGCGGCCCCCGTATAGGCCCAAAACGAGCCAGCCGCGGCTCGGAGAAAAGCCATCTCTGGGGGCCTCCCCATGTTCTTCCACTCCTCAAGCGTGACCCCTTTAGGGATGGAAGAAAACGGGGATCTTCACAGTGGTGGGTTCGGGCCAGAGGGCTCTGCGGGTTTGCCTCCACGTACGCCAGGTGCCCGCACACCGGGCCCAGGTGTTTGAGCCCCGTGGAGGCAGAGGGCTGGTTATTGCTGGATGCAAGTGTCCTGCGGGGTAAAGTAACGGCATGGGCACTCCCCGGGCCACACAGGGCACCGGACCCTTAGAGAGTTCCATGGGAAATCCCCCGCCCATGCCCCCGGTACCCAAGTCTGTTCTTAGCACACTGTCTGTTCGGGGCTGAAGGTGCTGCTAGGCAGTGTGGCCTGTGGGAAATCACGCGGTCCTCTGAGTGGCAGGGAGGGCTTCTGTTTAACCGAACAGGTGCGCAGGGACCCTGTAAAACTGCTGTGACCTCTCAAGGTGGGTCACGAGACCCCTCAAGGGTGGGTCACGGGACCCCACAAGGGTGGGTAACGTGACCCCACAAGGGTGGGTCACGAGACCCCTCAGGGGTGGGTCACGTGACCACTCAAGGGTGGGTCACATGACCCCTCAGGGGTTGGTCACGTGACCCCTCAGGGGTGGGTCACGAGACCCCTCAGGGGTGGGTCACGTGACCCCTCAGGGGTGGGTCACGTGACCCCTCAGGGGTGGGTCACGAGACCCCTCTGGGGTCGGTCACGTGACCCCTCAGGGGTGGGTCACGAGACCCCTTAGGGGTGGGTCACGTGACCCCTCAGGGTGGGTCACGAGACCCCTCAGGGGTTGGTCACGTGACCCCTCAAGGGTGGGTCACGAGACCCCTCAGGGGTGGGTCACGTGACCCCTCAGGGGTGGGTCACGTGACCCCTCAGGGGTGGGTCACGAGACCCCTTAGGGGTGGGTCACGTGACCCCTCAGGGGTGGGTCACGAGACCCCTCAGGGGTGGGTCACGTGACCCCTCAAGGGTAGGTCAGGAGACACCTCAAGGGTGGGTCCCGTGACCCGAGGGAGGCTTGCGTGGGGAGCCTGAGTGCGCACGCGCGGCCCCCGTATAGGCCCAAAACGAGCCAGCCGCGGCTCAGAGAAAAGCCATCTCTGGGGGCCTCCCCATGTTCTTCCACTCCTCAAGCGTGACCCCTTTAGGGATGGAAGAAAACGGGGATCTTCACAGTGGTGGGTTCGGACCAGAGGGCTCTGCGGGTTTGCCTCCACGTACGCCAGGTGCCCGCACACCGGGCCCAGGTGTTTGAGCCCCGTGGAGGCAGAGGGCTGGTTATTGCTGGATGCAAGTGTCCTGCGGGGTAAAGTAACGGCATGGGCACTCCCCGGGCCACACAGGGCACCGGACCCTTAGAGAGTTCCATGGGAAATCCCCCGCCCATGCCCCCGGTACCCAAGTCTGTTCTTAGCACACTGTCTGTTCGGGGCTGAAGGTGCTGCTAGGCAGTGTGGCCTGTGGGAAATCACGCGGTCCTCTGAGTGGCAGGGAGGGCTTCTGTTTAACCGAACAGGTGCGCAGGGACCCTGTAAAACTGCTGTGACCTCTCAAGGTGGGTCACGAGACCCCTCAAGGGTGGGTCACGGGACCCCACAAGGGTGGTTAACGTGACCCCACAAGGGTGGGTCACGAGACCCCTCAGGGGTGGGTCACGTGACCACTCAAGGGTGGGTCACGTAACCCCTCAGGGGTTGGTCACGTGACCCCTCAGGGGTGGGTCACGAGACCCCTCAGGGGTGGGTCACGTGACCCCTCAGGGGTGGGTCACGAGACCCCTTAGGGGTGGGTCACGTGACCCCTCAGGATCGGTCACGTGACCCCTCAAGGGTAGGTCAGGAGACACCTCAAGGGTGGGTCCCGTGACCCGAGGGAGGCTTGCGTGGGGAGCCTGAGTGCGCACGCGCGGCCCCCGTATAGGCCCAAAACGAGCCAGCCGCGGCTCGGAGAAAAGCCATCTCTGGGGGCCTCCCCATGTTCTTCCACTCCTCAAGCGTGACCCCTTTACGGATGGAAGAAAAGGGGGATCTTCGCAGTGGTGGGGTCAGGCCTGAGGTGTCTGTTTGTTTGCCTCCATGTAGGCCAGTTGCTGGCACACCGTGCCCAGGTGTCCCGGCACCATGTGGCTAGAGGGCCGCTTATGGCAGGAATCAGGTCTCCTGCGGGGGTCAAGGGACGGCTTGGACACTCACCGGGCGAGAGAGGACTCCTGGCCATCAGACAGCCCCCTGGAAAATCCCCCGCCCAGGCCCCCGGTCCCCAAGTCTTTCCTGCGCACACTGTCTCTGAGGAGCTGGGAGAGCTGCTGGGAAGTGTGGCCCAAGGGAAATCGCGCGGTCCCCTGGGTGGCAGGGAGGGCTCCTGTGTCCACGGACAGGTGCCCAGGGACCCTGTGGAACTGCTGTGACCTCTAAAGGGTGGGTCAGGTGAGCCGAGGGAGGCGTGTGCTTGGGAGCCTGAGTGCGCATGCGCGGCCCACCTATAGGCCCGAAACGAGCCAGCCGCGGCTCGGAGAAAAGCCATCTCCTGGGGCCTCCCCATGTTCCTCCACTCCTCAAGCGTCACCCCTTTAAGGACGGAAGAAAAGGGGGATCTTCGCAGTGGTGGGTTCGGGCCAGAGGGCTCTGCGGGTTTGCCTCCACGTACGCCAGGTGCTCGCACAACGGGCCCAGGTGTTTGAGCCCCGTGGAGGCAGAGGGCTGCTTATTGCTGGATGATAGTGTCCTGCAGGGTTAAGGGACGGCGTGGGCACTCCCAGGGCGACAGAGGGCACCTGGCCTTTAGAGAGTTCCCTGGAAAATTCCCCGCCCAGGCCCCTGGTCCACAAGTCTATCCTGCGCACAGTGTCTGTGCGAGGCTGGGAGTGCTTCCGGGCAGTGTTCCCCAGCGGAAATCCCGTGGTCCTCTAGGTGGCAGGGAGGGCTCCTGTGTCCACGGACAGGTGCCCAGGGACCCTGTGGAACTGCTGTGACCTCTAAAGGGTGGGTCAGGTGAGCCGAGGGAGGCGTGTGCTTGGGAGCCTGAGTGCGCATGCGCGGCCCACGTGTAGGCCCGAAACGAGCCAGCCGCGGCTCGGAGAACAGCCATCTCCTGGGGGCCTCCCCATGTTCTTCCATTCCTCAAGCGTGACCCCTTTACAGATGGAAGAAAAGGGGGATCTTCGCAGTGGTGGGTTCGGGCCAGAGGGCTCTGCGGGTTTGCCTCCACGTACGCCAGGTGCCCGCACACCGGGCCCAGGTGTTTGAGCCCCGTGGAGGCAGAGGGCTGGTTATTGCTGGATGCAAGTGTCCTGCGGGATAAAGTAACGGCATGGGCACTCCCCGGGCCACACAGGGCACCGGACCCTTAGAGAGTTCCATGGGAAATCCCCCGCCCATGCCCCCGGTACCCAAGTCTGTTCTTAGCACACTGTCTGTTCGGGGCTGAAGGTGCTGCTAGGCAGTGTGGCCTGTGGGAAATCACGCGGTCCTCTGAGTGGCAGGGAGGGCTTCTGTTTAACCGAACAGGTGCGCAGGGACCCTGTAAAACTGCTGTGACCTCTCAAGGTGGGTCACGAGACCCCTCAAGGGTGGGTCACGGGACCCCACAAGGGTGGGTAACGTGACCCCACAAGGGTGGGTCACGAGACCCCTCAGGGGTGGGTCACGTGACCACTCAAGGGTGGGTCACATGACCCCTCAGGGGTTGGTCACGTGACCCCTCAGGGGTGGGTCACCAGACCCCTCAGGGGTGGATCACGTGACCCCTCAAGGGTAGGTCAGGAGACACCTCAAGGGTGGGTCCCGTGACCCGAGGGAGGCTTGCGTGGGGAGCCTGAGTGCGCACGCGTGGCCCCCGTATAGGCCCAAAACGAGCCAGCCGCGGCTCGGAGAAAAGCCATCTCTGGGGGCCTCCCCATGTTCTTCCACTCCTCAAGCGTGACCCCTTTACGGATGGAAGAAAAGGGGGATCTTCGCAGTGGTGGGGTCAGGCCTGAGGTGTCTGTTTGTTTGCCTCCATGTAGGCCTGTTGCTGGCACACCGTGCCCAGGTGTCCCGGCCCCATGTGGCTAGAGGGCCGCTTATGGCAGGAATCAGGTCTCCTGCGGGGGTCAAGGGACGGCTTGGACACTCACCGGGCGAGAGAGGACTCCTGGCCATCAGACAGCCCCCTGGAAAATCCCCCGCACAGGCCCCTGGTCCCCAAGTCTTTCCTGCGCACACTGTCTCTGAGGAGCTGGGAGAGCTGCTGGGAAGTGTGGCCCATGGGAAATCGCGCGGTACCCTGGGTGGCAGGGAGGGCTCCTGTGTCCACGGACAGGTGCCCAGGGACCCTGTGGAACTGCTGTGACCTCAAAAGGTTGGGTCAGGTGAGCCGAGGGAGGCGTGTGCTTGGGAGCCTGAGTACGCATGCGCGGCCCACGTATAGGCCCGAAACGAGCCAGCCGCGGCTGGGAGAAAAGCCATCTCCTGGGGCCTCCCATGTTCCTCCACTCCTCAAGCGTCACCCCTTTAAGGATGGAAGAAAAGGGGGATCTTCGCAGTGGTGGGTTCGGGCCAGAGGGCTCTGCGGGTTTGCCTCCACGTACGCCAGGTGCTCGCACAACGGGCCCAGGTGTTTGAGCCCCGTGGAGGCAGAGGGCTGCTTATTGCTGGATGATAGTGTCCTGCAGGGTTAAGGGATAGCGTGGGCACTCCCAGGGCGACAGAGGGCACCTGGCCTTTAGAGAGTTCCCTGGAAAATTCCCCGCCCAGGCCCCTGGTCCACAAGTCTATCCTGCGCACAGTGTCTGTGCAAGGCTGGGAGTGCTTCCGGGCAGTGTTCCCCAGCGGAAATCGCGTGGTCCTCTAAGTGGCAGGGAGGGCTCCTGTGTCCACGGACAGGTGCCCAGGGACCCTGTGGAACTGCTGTGACTTCTAAAGGGTGGGTCATGTGAGCCGAGGGAGGCGTGTGCTTGGGAGCCTGAGTGCGCATGCGCGGCCCACGTATAGGCCCGAAACGAGCCAGCCGCGGCTTGGAGAAAAGCCATCTCCTGGGGGCCTCCCCATGTTCTTCCATTCCTCAAGCGTGACCCCTTTACGGATGGAAGAAAAGGGGGATCTTCGCAGTGGTGGGTTCGGGCCAGAGGGCTCTGCGGGTTTGCCTCCACGTACGCCAGGTGCTCGCACAACGGGCCCAGGTGTTTGAGCCCCGTGGAGGCAGAGGGCTGCTTATTGCTGGATGATAGTGTCCTGCAGGGTTAAGGGACGGCGTGGGCACTCCCAGGGCGACAGAGGGCACCGGACCCTTAGAGAGTGCCATGGGAAATCCCCCGCCCATGCCCCCGGTACCCAAGTCTGTCCTTAGCACACTGTCTGTGCGGGGCTGAGGTGCTGCTAGGCAGTGTGGCCTGTGGGAAATCACGCGGTCCTCTGAGTGGCAGGGAGGGCTTCTGTTTCCCCGAACAGTTGCGCAGGGACCCTGTAAAACTGCTGTGACCTCTCAAGGTGGGTCACGTGACCCCTCAGGGGTGGGTCACGAGACCCCTCAGGGGTGGGTCACGTGACCCCTTAGGGGTGGGTCACGAGACCCCTCAGGGGTTGGTCACGTGACCCCTCAAGGGTGGGTCACGAGACCCCTCAGGGGTGGGTCACGTGACCCCTCAGGGGTGGGTCACGTGACCCCTCAGGGGTGGGTCACGAGACCCCTTAGGGGTGGGTCACGTGACCCCTCAGGGGTGGGTCACGAGACCCCTCAGGGGTGGGTCACGTGACCCCTCAAGGGTAGGTCAGGAGACACCTCAAGGGTGGGTCCCGTGACCCGAGGGAGGCTTGCGTGGGGAGCCTGAGTGCGCACGCCCGGCCCCCGTATAGGCCCAAAACGAGCCAGCCGCGGCTCGGAGAAAAGCCATCTCTGGGGGCCTCCCCATGTTCTTCCACTCCTCAAGCGTGACCCCTTTAGGGATGGAAGAAAACGGGGATCTTCACAGTGGTGGGTTCGGGCCAGAGGGCTCTGCGGTTTTGCCTCCACGTACGCCAGGTGCCCGCACACCGGGCCCAGGTGTTTGAGCCCCGTGGAGGCAGAGGGCTGGTTATTGCTGGATGCAAGTGTCCTGCGGGGTAGAGTAACGGCATGGGCACTCCCCGGGCCACACAGGGCACCGGACCCTTAGAGAGTTCCATGGGAAATCCCCCGCCCATGCCCCCGGTACCCAAGTCTGTTCTTAGCACACTGTCTGTTCGGGGCTGAAGGTGCTGCTAGGCAGTGTGGCCTGTGGGAAATCACGCGGTCCTCTGAGTGGCAGGGAGGGCTTCTGTTTAACCGAACAGGTGCGCAGGGACCCTGTAAAACTGCTGTGACCTCTCAAGGTGGGTCACGAGACCCCTCAAGGGTGGGTCACGGGACCCCACAAGGGTGGGTAACGTGACCCCACAAGGGTGGGTCACGAGACCCCTCAGGGGTGGGTCAAGTGACCACTCAAGGGTGGGTCACATGACCCCTCAGGGGTTGGTCACGTGACCCCTCAGGGGTGGGTCACGAGACCCCTCAGGGGTGGGTCACGTGACCCCTCAGGGGTGGGTCACGTGACCCCTCAGGGGTGGGTCACGAGACCCCTCTGGGGTCGGTCACGTGACCCCTCAGGGGTGGGTCACGTGACCCCTCAGGGGTGGGTCACGAGACCCCTCAGGGGTTGGTCACGTGACCCCTCAAGGGTGGGTCACGAGACCCCTCAGGGGTGGGTCACGTGACCCCTCAGGGGTGGGTCATGTGACCCCTCAGGGGTGGGTCACGAGACCCCTTAGGGGTGGGTCACGTGACCCCTCAGGGGTGGGTCACGAGACCCCTCAGGGGTGGGTCACGTGACCCCTCAAGGGTAGGTCAGGAGACACCTCAAGGGTGGGTCCCGTGACCCGAGGGAGGCTTGCGTGGGGAGCCTGAGTGCGCACGCGCGGCCCCCGTATAGGCCCAAAACGAGCCAGCCGCGGCTCGGAGAAAAGCCATCTCTGGGGGCCTCCCCATGTTCTTCCACTCCTCAAGCGTGACCCCTTTAGGGATGGAAGAAAACGGGGATCTTCACAGTGGTGGGTTCGGGCCAGAGGGCTCTGCGGGTTTGCCTCCACGTACGCCAGGTGCCCGCACACCGGGCCCAGGTGTTTGAGCCCCGTGGAGGCAGAGGGCTGGTTATTGCTGGATGCAAGTGTCCTGCGGGGTAAAGTAACGGCATGGGCACTCCCCGGGCCACACAGGGCACCGGACCCTTAGAGAGTTCCATGGGAAATCCCCCGCCCATGCCCCCGGTACCCAAGTCTGTTCTTAGCACACTGTCTGTTCGGGGCTGAAGGTGCTGCTAGGCAGTGTGGCCTGTGGGAAATCACGCGGTCCTCTGAGTGGCAGAAGGGCTTCTGTTTAACCGAACAGGTGCGCAGGGACCCTGTAAAACTGCTGTGACCTCTCAAGGTGGGTCACGAGACCCCTCAAGGGTGGGTCACGGGACCCCACAAGGGTGGTTAACGTGACCCCACAAGGGTGGGTCACGAGACCCCTCAGGGGTGGGTCACGTGACCACTCAAGGGTGGGTCACGTGACCCCTCAGGGGTTGGTCACGTGCCCCCTCAGGGGTGGGTCACGAGACCCCTCAGGGGTGGGTCACGTGACCCCTCAGGGGTGGGTCACGTGACCCCTCGGGGGTGGGTCACGTGACCCCTCGGGGGTGGGTCACGAGACCCCTTAGGGGTGGGTCACGTGACCCCTCAGGATCGGTCACGTGACCCCTCAAGGGTAGGTCAGGAGACACCTCAATGGTGGGTCCCGTGACCCGAGGGAGGCTTGCGTGGGGAGCCTGAGTGCGCACGCGCGGCCCCCGTATAGGCCCAAAACGAGCCAGCCGCGGCTCGGAGAAAAGCCATCTCTGGGGGCCTCCCCATGTTCTTCCACTCCTCAAGCGTGACCCCTTTACGGATGGAAGAAAAGGGGGATCTTCGCAGTGGTGGGGTCAGGCCTGAGGTGTCTGTTTGTTTGCCTCCATGTAGGCCAGTTGCTGGCACACCGTGCCCAGGTGTCCCGGCACCATGTGGCTAGAGGGCCGCTTATGGCAGGAATCAGGTCTCCTGCGGGGGTCAAGGGACGGCTTGGACACTCACCGGGCGAGAGAGGACTCCTGGCCATCAGACAGCCCCCTGGAAAATCCCCCGCCCAGGCCCCCGGTCCCCAAGTCTTTCCTGCGCACACTGTCTCTGAGGAGCTGGGAGAGCTGCTGGGAAGTGTGGCCCATGGGAAATCGCGCGGTCCCCTGGGTGGCAGGGAGGGCTCCTGTGTCCACGGACAGGTGCCCAGGGACCCTGTGGAACTGCTGTGACCTCTAAAGGGTGGGTCAGGTGAGCCGAGGGAGGCGTGTGCTTGGGAGCCTGAGTGCGCATGCGCGGCCCACGTATAGGCCCGAAACGAGCCAGCCGCGGCTCGGAGAAAAGCCATCTCCTGGGGCCTCCCCATGTTCCTCCACTCCTCAAGCGTCACCCCTTTAAGGATGGAAGAAAAGGGGGATCTTCGCAGTGGTGGGTTCGGGCCAGAGGGCTCTGCGGGTTTGCCTCCACGTACGCCAGGTGCTCGCACAACGGGCCCAGGTGTTTGAGCCCCGTGGAGGCAGAGGGCTGCTTATTGCTGGATGATAGTGTCCTGCAGGGTTAAGGGACGGCGTGGGCACTCCCAGGGCGACAGAGGGCACCTGGCCTTTAGAGAGTTCCCTGGAAAATTCCCCGCCCAGGCCCCTGGTCCACAAGTCTATCCTGCGCACAGTGTCTGTGCGAGGCTGGGAGTGCTTCCGGGCAGTGTTCCCCAGCGGAAATCGCGTGGTCCTCTAGGTGGCAGGGAGGGCTCCTGTGTCCACGGACAGGTGCCCAGGGACCCTGTGGAACTGCTGTGACCTCTAAAGGGTGGGTCAGGTGAGCCGAGGGAGGCGTGTGCTTGGGAGCCTGAGTGCGCATGCGCGGCCCACCTATAGGCCCGAAACGAGCCAGCCGCGGCTTGGAGAAAAGCCATCTCCTGGGGGCCTCCCCATGTTCTTCCATTCCTCAAGTGTGACCCCTTTACGGATGGAAGAAAAGGGGGATCTTCGCAGTGGTGGGTTCGGGCCAGAGGGCTCTGCGGGTTTGCCTCCACGTACGCCAGGTGCTCGCACAACGGGCCCAGGTGTTTGAGCCCCGTGGAGGCAGAGGGCTGCTTATTGCTGGATGATAGTGTCCTGCAGGGTTAAGGGACGGCGTGGGCACTCCCAGGGCGACAGAGGGCACCGGACCCTTAGAGAGTGCCATGGGAAATCCCCCGCCCATGCCCCCGGTACCCAAGTCTGTCCTTAGCACACTGTCTGTGCGGGGCTGAGGTGCTGCTAGGCAGTGTGGCCTGTGGGAAATCACGCGGTCCTCTGAGTGGCAGGGAGGGCTTCTGTTTCCCCGAACAGTTGCGCAGGGACCCTGTAAAACTGCTGTGACCTCTCAAGGTGGGTCACGTGACCCCTCAGTGGTGGGTCACGAGACCCCTCAGGGGTGGGTCACGTGACCCCTCAGGGGTGGGTCACGTGACCCCTCAGGGGTGGGTCACGAGACCCCTCAGGGGTGGGTCACGTGACCCCTTAGGGGTGGGTCACGTGACCCCTCAGGGGTGGGTCACGAGACCCCTCAGGGGTGGGTCACGTGACCCCTCAAGGGTAGGTCAGGAGACACCTCAAGGGTGGGTCCCGTGACCCGAGGGAGGCTTGCGTGGGGAGCCTGAGTGCGCACGCCCGGCCCCCGTATAGGCCCAAAACGAGCCAGCCGCGGCTCGGAGAAAAGCCATCTCTGGGGGCCTCCCCATGTTCTTCCACTCCTCAAGCGTGACCCCTTTAGGGATGGAAGAAAACGGGGATCTTCACAGTGGTGGGTTCGGGCCAGAGGGCTCTGCGGTTTTGCCTCCACGTACGCCAGGTGCCCGCACACCGGGCCCAGGTGTTTGAGCCCCGTGGAGGCAGAGGGCTGGTTATTGCTGGATGCAAGTGTCCTGCGGGGTAGAGTAACGGCATGGGCACTCCCCGGGCCACACAGGGCACCGGACCCTTAGAGAGTTCCATGGGAAATCCCCCGCCCATGCCCCCGGTACCCAAGTCTGTTCTTAGCACACTGTCTGTTCGGGGCTGAAGGTGCTGCTAGGCAGTGTGGCCTGTGGGAAATCACGCGGTCCTCTGAGTGGCAGGGAGGGCTTCTGTTTAACCGAACAGGTGCGCAGGGACCCTGTAAAACTGCTGTGACCTCTCAAGGTGCGTCACGAGACCCCTCAAGGGTGGGTCACGGGACCCCACAAGGGTGGGTAACGTGACCCCACAAGGGTGGGTCACGAGACCCCTCAGGGGTGGGTCACGTGACCCCTCAGGGGTGGGTCACGTGACCCCTCAGGGGTGGGTCACGAGACCCCTCTGGGGTCGGTCACGTGACCCCTCAGGGGTGGGTCACGTGACCCCTCAGGGGTGGGTCACGAGACCCCTCAGGGGTTGGTCACGTGACCCCTCAAGGGTGGGTCACGAGACCCCTCAGGGGTGGGTCACGTGACCCCTCAGGGGTGGGTCATGTGACCCCTCAGGGGTGGGTCACGAGACCCCTTAGGGGTGGGTCACGTGACCCCTCAGGGGTGGGTCACGAGACCCCTCAGGGGTGGGTCACGTGACCCCTCAAGGGTAGGTCAGGAGACACCTCAAGGGTGGGTCCCGTGACCCGAGGGAGGCTTGCGTGGGGAGCCTGAGTGCGCACGCGCGGCCCCCGTATAGGCTCAAAACGAGCCAGCCGCGGCTCGGAGAAAAGCCATCTCTGGGGGCCTCCCCATGTTCTTCCACTCCTCAAGCGTGACCCCTTTAGGGATGGAAGAAAACGGGGATCTTCACAGTGGTGGGTTCGGGCCAGAGGGCTCTGCGGGTTTGCCTCCACGTACGCCAGGTGCCCGCACACCGGGCCCAGGTGTTTGAGCCCCGTGGAGGCAGAGGGCTGGTTATTGCTGGATGCAAGTGTCCTGCGGGGTAAAGTAACGGCATGGGCACTCCCCGGGCCACACAGGGCACCGGACCCTTAGAGAGTTCCATGGGAAATCCCCCGCCCATGCCCCCGGTACCCAAGTCTGTTCTTAGCACACTGTCTGTTCGGGGCTGAAGGTGCTGCTAGGCAGTGTGGCCTGTGGGAAATCACGCGGTCCTCTGAGTGGCAGAAGGGCTTCTGTTTAACCGAACAGGTGCGCAGGGACCCTGTAAAACTGCTGTGACCTCTCAAGGTGGGTCACGAGACCCCTCAAGGGTGGGTCACGGGACCCCACAAGGGTGGTTAACGTGACCCCACAAGGGTGGGTCACGAGACCCCTCAGGGGTGGGTCACGTGACCACTCAAGGGTGGGTCACGTGACCCCTCAGGGGTTGGTCACGTGACCCCTCAGGGGTTGGTCACGAGACCCCTCAGGGGTGGGTCACGTGACCCCTCAGGGGTGGGTCACGTGACCCCTCAGGGGTGGGTCACGTGACCCCTCGGGGGTGGGTCACGAGACCCCTTAGGGGTGGGTCACGTGACCCCTCAGGATCGGTCACGTGACCCCTCAAGGGTAGGTCAGGAGACACCTCAAGGGTGGGTCCCGTGACCCCAGGGAGGCTTGCGTGGGGAGCCTGAGTGCGCACGCGCGGCCCCCGTATAGGCCCAAAACGAGCCAGCCGCGGCTCGGAGAAAAGCCATCTCTGGGGGCCTCCCCATGTTCTTCCACTCCTCAAGCGTGACCCCTTTACGGATGGAAGAAAAGGGGGATCTTCGCAGTGGTGGGGTCAGGCCTGAGGTGTCTGTTTGTTTGCCTCCATGTAGGCCAGTTGCTGGCACACCGTGCCCAGGTGTCCCGGCACCATGTGGCTAGAGGGCCGCTTATGGCAGGAATCAGGTCTCCTGCGGGGGTCAAGGGACGGCTTGGACACTCACCGGGCGAGAGAGGACTCCTGGCCATCAGACAGCCCCCTGGAAAATCCCCCGCCCAGGCCCCCGGTCCCCAAGTCTTTCCTGCGCACACTGTCTCTGAGGAGCTGGGAGAGCTGCTGGGAAGTGTGGCCCATGGGAAATCGCGCGGTCCCCTGGGTGGCAGGGAGGGCTCCTGTGTCCACGGACAGGTGCCCAGGGACCCTGTGGAACTGCTGTGACCTCTAAAGGGTGGGTCAGGTGAGCCGAGGGAGGCGTGTGCTTGGGAGCCTGAGTGCGCATGCGCGGCCCACGTATAGGCCCGAAACGAGCCAGCCGCGGCTCGGAGAAAAGCCATCTCCTGGGGCCTCCCCATGTTCCTCCACTCCTCAAGCGTCACCCCTTTAAGGATGGAAGAAAAGGGGGATCTTCGCAGTGGTGGGTTCGGGCCAGAGGGCTCTGCGGGTTTGCCTCCACGTACGCCAGGTGCTCGCACAACGGGCCCAGGTGTTTGAGCCCCGTGGAGGCAGAGGGCTGCTTATTGCTGGATGATAGTGTCCTGCAGGGTTAAGGGACGGCGTGGGCACTCCCAGGGCGACAGAGGGCACCTGGCCTTTAGAGAGTTCCCTGGAAAATTCCCCGCCCAGGCCCCTGGTCCACAAGTCTATCCTGCGCACAGTGTCTGTGCGAGGCTGGGAGTGCTTCCGGGCAGTGTTCCCCAGCGGAAATCGCGTGGTCCTCTAGGTGGCAGGGAGGGCTCCTGTGTCCACGGACAGGTGCCCAGGGACCCTGTGGATCTGCTGTGACCTCTAAAGGGTGGGTCAGGTGAGCCGAGGGAACGTGCGCTTGGGAGCCTGAGTGCGCATGCGCGGCCCACGTATAGGCCCGAAACGAGCCAGCCGCGGCTTGGAGAAAAGCCATCTCCTGGGGGCCTCCCCATGTTCTTCCATTCCTCAAGCGTGACCCCTTTACGGATGGAAGAAAAGGGGGATCTTCGCAGTGGTGGGTTCGGGCCAGAGGGCTCTGCGGGTTTGCCTCCACGTACGCCAGGTGCTCGCACTACGGGCCCAGGTGTTTGAGCCCCGTGGAGGCAGAGGGCTGCTTATTGCTGGATGATAGTGTCCTGCAGGGTTAAGGGACGGCGTGGGCACTCCCAGGGCGACAGAGGGCACCGGACCCTTAGAGAGTGCCATGGGAAATCCCCCGCCCATGCCCCCGGTACCCAAGTCTGTCCTTAGCACACTGTCTGTGCGGGGCTGAGGTGCTGCTAGGCAGTGTGGCCTGTGGGAAATCACGCGGTCCTCTGAGTGGCAGGGAGGGCTTCTGTTTCCCCGAACAGTTGCGCAGGGACCCTGTAAAACTGCTGTGACCTCTCAAGGTGGGTCACGTGACCCCTCAGGGGTGGGTCACGAGACCCCTCAGGGGTGGGTCACGTGACCCCTCAGGGGTGGGTCACGTGACCCCTCAGGGGTGGGTCACGAGACCCCTCAGGGGTGGGTCACGTGACCCCTCAAGGGTGGGTCACGAGACCCCTCAGGGGTGGGTCACGTGACCCCTCAGGGGTGGGTCACGTGACCCCTCAGGCGTGGGTCACGAGACCCCTTAGGGGTGGGTCACGTGACCCCTCAGGGGTGGGTCACGAGACCCCTCAGGGGTGGGTCACGTGACCCCTCAAGGGTAGGTCAGGAGACACCTCAAGGGTGGGTCCCGTGACCCGAGGGAGGCTTGCGTGGGGAGCCTGAGTGCGCACGCCCGGCCCCCGTATAGGCCCAAAACGAGCCAGCCGCGGCTCGGAGAAAAGCCATCTCTGGGGGCCTCCCCATGTTCTTCCACTCCTCAAGCGTGACCCCTTTAGGGATGGAAGAAAACGGGGATCTTCACAGTGGTGGGTTCGGGCCAGAGGGCTCTGCGGTTTTGCCTCCACGTACGCCAGGTGCCCGCACACCGGGCCCAGGTGTTTGAGCCCCGTGGAGGCAGAGGGCTGGTTATTGCTGGATGCAAGTGTCCTGCGGGGTAGAGTAACGGCATGGGCACTCCCCGGGCCACACAGGGCACCGGACCCTTAGAGAGTTCCATGGGAAATCCCCCGCCCATGCCCCCGGTACCCAAGTCTGTTCTTAGCACACTGTCTGTTCGGGGCTGAAGGTGCTGCTAGGCAGTGTGGCCTGTGGGAAATCACGCGGTCCTCTGAGTGGCAGGGAGGGCTTCTGTTTAACCGAACAGGTGCGCAGGGACCCTGTAAAACTGCTGTGACCTCTCAAGGTGGGTCACGAGACCCCTCAAGGGTGGGTCACGGGACCCCACAAGGGTGGGTAACGTGACCCCACAAGGGTGGGTCACGAGACCCCTCAGGGGTGGGTCAAGTGACCACTCAAGGGTGGGTCACATGACCCCTCAGGGGTTGGTCACGTGACCCCTCAGGGGTGGGTCACGAGACCCCTCAGGGGTGGGTCACGTGACCCCTCAGGGGTGGGTCACGTGACCCCTCAGGGGTGGGTCACGAGACCCCTCTGGGGTCGGTCACGTGACCCCTCAGGGGTGGGTCACGTGACCCCTCAGGGGTGGGTCACGAGACCCCTCAGGGGTTGGTCACGTGACCCCTCAAGGGTGGGTCACGAGACCCCTCAGGGGTGGGTCACGTGACCCCTCAGGGGTGGGTCATGTGACCCCTCAGGGGTGGGTCACGAGACCCCTTAGGGGTGGGTCACGTGACCCCTCAGGGGTGGGTCACGAGACCCCTCAGGGGTGGGTCACGTGACCCCTCAAGGGTAGGTCAGGAGACACCTCAAGGGTGGGTCCCGTGACCCGAGGGAGGCTTGCGTGGGGAGCCTGAGTGCGCACGCGCGGCCCCCGTATAGGCCCAAAACGAGCCAGCCGCGGCTCGGAGAAAAGCCATCTCTGGGGGCCTCCCCATGTTCTTCCACTCCTCAAGCGTGACCCCTTTAGGGATGGAAGAAAACGGGGATCTTCACAGTGGTGGGTTCGGGCCAGAGGGCTCTGCGGGTTTGCCTCCACGTACGCCAGGTGCCCGCACACCGGGCCCAGGTGTTTGAGCCCCGTGGAGGCAGAGGGCTGGTTATTGCTGGATGCAAGTGTCCTGCGGGGTAAAGTAACGGCATGGGCACTCCCCGGGCCACACAGGGCACCGGACCCTTAGAGAGTTCCATGGGAAATCCCCCGCCCATGCCCCCGGTACCCAAGTCTGTTCTTAGCACACTGTCTGTTCGGGGCTGAAGGTGCTGCTAGGCAGTGTGGCCTGTGGGAAATCACGCGGTCCTCTGAGTGGCAGAAGGGCTTCTGTTTAACCGAACAGGTGCGCAGGGACCCTGTAAAACTGCTGTGACCTCTCAAGGTGGGTCACGAGACCCCTCAAGGGTGGGTCACGGGACCCCACAAGGGTGGTTAACGTGACCCCACAAGGGTGGGTCACGAGACCCCTCAGGGGTGGGTCACGTGACCACTCAAGGGTGGGTCACGTGACCCCTCAGGGGTTGGTCACGTGCCCCCTCAGGGGTGGGTCACGAGACCCCTCAGGGGTGGGTCACGTGACCCCTCAGGGGTGGGTCACGTGACCCCTCGGGGGTGGGTCACGTGACCCCTCGGGGGTGGGTCACGAGACCCCTTAGGGGTGGGTCACGTGACCCCTCAGGATCGGTCACGTGACCCCTCAAGGGTAGGTCAGGAGACACCTCAAGGGTGGGTCCCGTGACCCGAGGGAGGCTTGCGTGGGGAGCCTGAGTGCGCACGCGCGGCCCCCGTATAGGCCCAAAACGAGCCAGCCGCGGCTCGGAGAAAAGCCATCTCTGGGGGCCTCCCCATGTTCTTCCACTCCTCAAGCGTGACCCCTTTACGGATGGAAGAAAAGGGGGATCTTCGCAGTGGTGGGGTCAGGCCTGAGGTGTCTGTTTGTTTGCCTCCATGTAGGCCAGTTGCTGGCACACCGTGCCCAGGTGTCCCGGCACCATGTGGCTAGAGGGCCGCTTATGGCAGGAATCAGGTCTCCTGCGGGGGTCAAGGGACGGCTTGGACACTCACCGGGCGAGAGAGGACTCCTGGCCATCAGACAGCCCCCTGGAAAATCCCCCGCCCAGGCCCCCGGTCCCCAAGTCTTTCCTGCGCACACTGTCTCTGAGGAGCTGGGAGAGCTGCTGGGAAGTGTGGCCCATGGGAAATCGCGCGGTCCCCTGGGTGGCAGGGAGGGCTCCTGTGTCCACGGACAGGTGCCCAGGGACCCTGTGGAACTGCTGTGACCTCTAAAGGGTGGGTCAGGTGAGCCGAGGGAGGCGTGTGCTTGGGAGCCTGAGTGCACATGCGCGGCCCACGTATAGGCCCGAAACGAGCCAGCCGCGGCTCGGAGAAAAGCCATCTCCTGGGGCCTCCCCATGTTCCTCCACTCCTCAAGCGTCACCCCTTTAAGGATGGAAGAAAAGGGGGATCTTCGCAGTGGTGGGTTCGGGCCAGAGGGCTCTGCGGGTTTGCCTCCACGTACGCCAGGTGCTCGCACAACGGGCCCAGGTGTTTGAGCCCCGTGGAGGCAGAGGGATGCTTATTGCTGGATGATAGTGTCCTGCAGGGTTAAGGGACGGCGTGGGCACTCCCAGGGCGACAGAGGGCACCGGACCCTTAGAGAGTGCCATGGGAAATCCCCCGCCCATGCCCCCAGTACCCAAGTCTGTCCTTAGCACACTGTCTGTGCGGGGCTGAGGTGCTGCTAGGCAGTGTGGCCTGTGGGAAATCACGCGGTCCTCTGAGTGGCAGGGAGGGCTTCTGTTTCCCCGAACAGTTGCGCAGGGACCCTGTAAAACTGCTGTGACCTCTCAAGGTGGGTCACGTGACCCCTCAGGGGTGGGTCACGAGACCCCTCAGGGGTGGGTCACGTGACCCCTCAGGGGTGGGTCACGAGACCCCTCAGGGGTGGGTCACGAGACCCCTCAGGGGTGGGTCACGTGACCCCTTAGGGGTGGGTCACGTGACCCCTCAGGGGTGGGTCACGAGACCCCTCAGGGGTGGGTCACGTGACCCCTCAAGGGTAGGTCAGGAGACACCTCAAGGGTGGGTCCCGTGACCCGAGGGAGGCTTGCGTGGGGAGCCTGAGTGCGCACGCCCGGCCCCCGTATAGGCCCAAAACGAGCCAGCCGCGGCTCGGAGAAAAGCCATCTCTGGGGGCCTCCCCATGTTCTTCCACTCCTCAAGCGTGACCCCTTTAGGGATGGAAGAAAACGGGGATCTTCACAGTGGTGGGTTCGGGCCAGAGGGCTCTGCGGTTTTGCCTCCACGTACGCCAGGTGCCCGCACACCGGGCCCAGGTGTTTGAGCCCCGTGGAGGCAGAGGGCTGGTTATTGCTGGATGCAAGTGTCCTGCGGGGTAGAGTAACGGCATGGGCACTCCCCGGGCCACACAGGGCACCGGACCCTTAGAGAGTTCCATGGGAAATCCCCCGCCCATGCCCCCGGTACCCAAGTCTGTTCTTAGCACACTGTCTGTTCGGGGCTGAAGGTGCTGCTAGGCAGTGTGGCCTGTGGGAAATCACGCGGTCCTCTGAGTGGCAGGGAGGGCTTCTGTTTAACCGAACAGGTGCGCAGGGACCCTGTAAAACTGCTGTGACCTCTCAAGGTGGGTCACGAGACCCCTCAAGGGTGGGTCACGGGACCCCACAAGGGTGGGTAACGTGACCCCACAAGGGTGGGTCACGAGACCCCTCAGGGGTGGGTCACGTGACCCCTCAGGGGTGGGTCACGTGACCCCTCAGGGGTGGGTCACGAGACCCCTCTGGGGTCGGTCACGTGACCCCTCAGGGGTGGGTCACGTGACCCCTCAGGGGTGGGTCACGAGACCCCTCAGGGGTTGGTCACGTGACCCCTCAAGGGTGGGTCACGAGACCCCTCAGGGGTGGGTCACGTGACCCCTCAGGGGTGGGTCATGTGACCCCTCAGGGGTGGGTCACGAGACCCCTTAGGGGTGGGTCACGTGACCCCTCAGGGGTGGGTCACGAGACCCCTCAGGGGTGGGTCACGTGACCCCTCAAGGGTAGGTCAGGAGACACCTCAAGGGTGGGTCCCGTGACCCGAGGGAGGCTTGCGTGGGGAGCCTGAGTGCGCACGCGCGGCCCCCGTATAGGCTCAAAACGAGCCAGCCGCGGCTCGGAGAAAAGCCATCTCTGGGGGCCTCCCCATGTTCTTCCACTCCTCAAGCGTGACCCCTTTAGGGATGGAAGAAAACGGGGATCTTCACAGTGGTGGGTTCGGGCCAGAGGGCTCTGCGGGTTTGCCTCCACGTACGCCAGGTGCCCGCACACCGGGCCCAGGTGTTTGAGCCCCGTGGAGGCAGAGGGCTGGTTATTGCTGGATGCAAGTGTCCTGCGGGGTAAAGTAACGGCATGGGCACTCCCCGGGCCACACAGGGCACCGGACCCTTAGAGAGTTCCATGGGAAATCCCCCGCCCATGCCCCCGGTACCCAAGTCTGTTCTTAGCACACTGTCTGTTCGGGGCTGAAGGTGCTGCTAGGCAGTGTGGCCTGTGGGAAATCACGCGGTCCTCTGAGTGGCAGAAGGGCTTCTGTTTAACCGAACAGGTGCGCAGGGACCCTGTAAAACTGCTGTGACCTCTCAAGGTGGGTCACGAGACCCCTCAAGGGTGGGTCACGGGACCCCACAAGGGTGGTTAACGTGACCCCACAAGGGTGGGTCACGAGACCCCTCAGGGGTGGGTCACGTGACCACTCAAGGGTGGGTCACGTGACCCCTCAGGGGTTGGTCACGTGACCCCTCAGGGGTTGGTCACGAGACCCCTCAGGGGTGGGTCACGTGACCCCTCAGGGGTGGGTCACGTGACCCCTCAGGGGTGGGTCACGTGACCCCTCGGGGGTGGGTCACGAGACCCCTTAGGGGTGGGTCACGTGACCCCTCAGGATCGGTCACGTGACCCCTCAAGGGTAGGTCAGGAGACACCTCAAGGGTGGGTCCCGTGACCCCAGGGAGGCTTGCGTGGGGAGCCTGAGTGCGCACGCGCGGCCCCCGTATAGGCCCAAAACGAGCCAGCCGCGGCTCGGAGAAAAGCCATCTCTGGGGGCCTCCCCATGTTCTTCCACTCCTCAAGCGTGACCCCTTTACGGATGGAAGAAAAGGGGGATCTTCGCAGTGGTGGGGTCAGGCCTGAGGTGTCTGTTTGTTTGCCTCCATGTAGGCCAGTTGCTGGCACACCGTGCCCAGGTGTCCCGGCACCATGTGGCTAGAGGGCCGCTTATGGCAGGAATCAGGTCTCCTGCGGGGGTCAAGGGACGGCTTGGACACTCACCGGGCGAGAGAGGACTCCTGGCCATCAGACAGCCCCCTGGAAAATCCCCCGCCCAGGCCCCCGGTCCCCAAGTCTTTCCTGCGCACACTGTCTCTGAGGAGCTGGGAGAGCTGCTGGGAAGTGTGGCCCATGGGAAATCGCGCGGTCCCCTGGGTGGCAGGGAGGGCTCCTGTGTCCACGGACAGGTGCCCAGGGACCCTGTGGAACTGCTGTGACCTCTAAAGGGTGGGTCAGGTGAGCCGAGGGAGGCGTGTGCTTGGGAGCCTGAGTGCGCATGCGCGGCCCACGTATAGGCCCGAAACGAGCCAGCCGCGGCTCGGAGAAAAGCCATCTCCTGGGGCCTCCCCATGTTCCTCCACTCCTCAAGCGTCACCCCTTTAAGGATGGAAGAAAAGGGGGATCTTCGCAGTGGTGGGTTCGGGCCAGAGGGCTCTGCGGGTTTGCCTCCACGTACGCCAGGTGCTCGCACAACGGGCCCAGGTGTTTGAGCCCCGTGGAGGCAGAGGGCTGCTTATTGCTGGATGATAGTGTCCTGCAGGGTTAAGGGACGGCGTGGGCACTCCCAGGGCGACAGAGGGCACCTGGCCTTTAGAGAGTTCCCTGGAAAATTCCCCGCCCAGGCCCCTGGTCCACAAGTCTATCCTGCGCACAGTGTCTGTGCGAGGCTGGGAGTGCTTCCGGGCAGTGTTCCCCAGCGGAAATCGCGTGGTCCTCTAGGTGGCAGGGAGGGCTCCTGTGTCCACGGACAGGTGCCCAGGGACCCTGTGGATCTGCTGTGACCTCTAAAGGGTGGGTCAGGTGAGCCGAGGGAACGTGCGCTTGGGAGCCTGAGTGCGCATGCGCGGCCCACGTATAGGCCCGAAACGAGCCAGCCGCGGCTTGGAGAAAAGCCATCTCCTGGGGGCCTCCCCATGTTCTTCCATTCCTCAAGCGTGACCCCTTTACGGATGGAAGAAAAGGGGGATCTTCGCAGTGGTGGGTTCGGGCCAGAGGGCTCTGCGGGTTTGCCTCCACGTACGCCAGGTGCTCGCACTACGGGCCCAGGTGTTTGAGCCCCGTGGAGGCAGAGGGCTGCTTATTGCTGGATGATAGTGTCCTGCAGGGTTAAGGGACGGCGTGGGCACTCCCAGGGCGACAGAGGGCACCGGACCCTTAGAGAGTGCCATGGGAAATCCCCCGCCCATGCCCCCGGTACCCAAGTCTGTCCTTAGCACACTGTCTGTGCGGGGCTGAGGTGCTGCTAGGCAGTGTGGCCTGTGGGAAATCACGCGGTCCTCTGAGTGGCAGGGAGGGCTTCTGTTTCCCCGAACAGTTGCGCAGGGACCCTGTAAAACTGCTGTGACCTCTCAAGGTGGGTCACGTGACCCCTCAGGGGTGGGTCACGAGACCCCTCAGGGGTGGGTCACGTGACCCCTCAGGGGTGGGTCACGTGACCCCTCAGGGGTGGCGCACGAGACCCCTCAGGGGTGGGTCACGTGACCCCTCAAGGGTGGGTCACGAGACCCCTCAGGGGTGGGTCACGTGACCCCTCAGGGGTGGGTCACGTGACCCCTCAGGCGTGGGTCACGAGACCCCTTAGGGGTGGGTCACGTGACCCCTCAGGGGTGGGTCACGAGACCCCTCAGGGGTGGGTCACGTGACCCCTCAAGGGTAGGTCAGGAGACACCTCAAGGGTGGGTCCCGTGACCCGAGGGAGGCTTGCGTGGGGAGCCTGAGTGCGCACGCCCGGCCCCCGTATAGGCCCAAAACGAGCCAGCCGCGGCTCGGAGAAAAGCCATCTCTGGGGGCCTCCCCATGTTCTTCCACTCCTCAAGCGTGACCCCTTTAGGGATGGAAGAAAACGGGGATCTTCACAGTGGTGGGTTCGGGCCAGAGGGCTCTGCGGTTTTGCCTCCACGTACGCCAGGTGCCCGCACACCGGGCCCAGGTGTTTGAGCCCCGTGGAGGCAGAGGGCTGGTTATTGCTGGATGCAAGTGTCCTGCGGGGTAGAGTAACGGCATGGGCACTCCCCGGGCCACACAGGGCACCGGACCCTTAGAGAGTTCCATGGGAAATCCCCCGCCCATGCCCCCGGTACCCAAGTCTGTTCTTAGCACACTGTCTGTTCGGGGCTGAAGGTGCTGCTAGGCAGTGTGGCCTGTGGGAAATCACGCGGTCCTCTGAGTGGCAGGGAGGGCTTCTGTTTAACCGAACAGGTGCGCAGGGACCCTGTAAAACTGCTGTGACCTCTCAAGGTGGGTCACGAGACCCCTCAAGGGTGGGTCACGGGACCCCACAAGGGTGGGTAACGTGACCCCACAAGGGTGGGTCACGAGACCCCTCAGGGGTGGGTCAAGTGACCACTCAAGGGTGGGTCACATGACCCCTCAGGGGTTGGTCACGTGACCCCTCAGGGGTGGGTCACGAGACCCCTCAGGGGTGGGTCACGTGACCCCTCAGGGGTGGGTCACGTGACCCCTCAGGGGTGGGTCACGAGACCCCTCTGGGGTCGGTCACGTGACCCCTCAGGGGTGGGTCACGTGACCCCTCAGGGGTGGGTCACGAGACCCCTCAGGGGTTGGTCACGTGACCCCTCAAGGGTGGGTCACGAGACCCCTCAGGGGTGGGTCATGTGACCCCTCAGGGGTGGGTCACGAGACCCCTCAGGGGTGGGTCACGTGACCCCTCAAGGGTAGGTCAGGAGACACCTCAAGGGTGGGTCCCGTGACCCGAGGGAGGCTTGCGTGGGGAGCCTGAGTGCGCACGCGCGGCCCCCGTATAGGCCCAAAACGAGCCAGCCGCGGCTCGGAGAAAAGCCATCTCTGGGGGCCTCCCCATGTTCTTCCACTCCTCAAGCGTGACCCCTTTAGGGATGGAAGAAAACGGGGATCTTCACAGTGGTGGGTTCGGGCCAGAGGGCTCTGCGGGTTTGCCTCCACGTACGCCAGGTGCCCGCACACCGGGCCCAGGTGTTTGAGCCCCGTGGAGGCAGAGGGCTGGTTATTGCTGGATGCAAGTGTCCTGCGGGGTAAAGTAACGGCATGGGCACTCCCCGGGCCACACAGGGCACCGGACCCTTAGAGAGTTCCATGGGAAATCCCCCGCCCATGCCCCCGGTACCCAAGTCTGTTCTTAGCACACTGTCTGTTCGGGGCTGAAGGTGCTGCTAGGCAGTGTGGCCTGTGGGAAATCACGCGGTCCTCTGAGTGGCAGGGAGGGCTTCTGTTTAACCGAACAGGTGCGCAGGGACCCTGTAAAACTGCTGTGACCTCTCAAGGTGGGTCACGAGACCCCTCAAGGGTGGGTCACGGGACCCCACAAGGGTGGGTAACGTGACCCCACAAGGGTGGGTCACGAGACCCCTCAGGGGTGGGTCACGTGACCACTCAAGGGTGGGTCACATGACCCCTCAGGGGTTGGTCACGTGACCCCTCAGGGGTGGGTCACGAGACCCCTCAGGGGTGGGTCACGTGACCCCTCAGGGGTGGGTCACGTGACCCCTCAGGGGTGGGTCACGAGACCCCTCTGGGGTCGGTCACGTGACCCCTCAGGGGTGGGTCACGAGACCCCTTAGGGGTGGGTCACGTGACCCCTCAGGGGTGGGTCACGAGACCCCTCAGGGGTTGGTCACGTGACCCCTCAAGGGTGGGTCACGAGACCCCTCAGGGGTGGGTCACGTGACCCCTCAGGGGTGGGTCACGTGACCCCTCAGGGGTGGGTCACGAGACCCCTTAGGGGTGGGTCACGTGACCCCTCAGGGGTGGGTCACGAGACCCCTCAGGGGTGGGTCACGTGACCCCTCAAGGGTAGGTCAGGAGACACCTCAAGGGTGGGTCCCGTGACCCGAGGGAGGCTTGCGTGGGGAGCCTGAGTGCGCACGCGCGGCCCCCGTATAGGCCCAAAACGAGCCAGCCGCGGCTCAGAGAAAAGCCATCTCTGGGGGCCTCCCCATGTTCTTCCACTCCTCAAGCGTGACCCCTTTAGGGATGGAAGAAAACGGGGATCTTCACAGTGGTGGGTTCGGACCAGAGGGCTCTGCGGGTTTGCCTCCACGTACGCCAGGTGCCCGCACACCGGGCCCAGGTGTTTGAGCCCCGTGGAGGCAGAGGGCTGGTTATTGCTGGATGCAAGTGTCCTGCGGGGTAAAGTAACGGCATGGGCACTCCCCGGGCCACACAGGGCACCGGACCCTTAGAGAGTTCCATGGGAAATCCCCCGCCCATGCCCCCGGTACCCAAGTCTGTTCTTAGCACACTGTCTGTTCGGGGCTGAAGGTGCTGCTAGGCAGTGTGGCCTGTGGGAAATCACGCGGTCCTCTGAGTGGCAGGGAGGGCTTCTGTTTAACCGAACAGGTGCGCAGGGACCCTGTAAAACTGCTGTGACCTCTCAAGGTGGGTCACGAGACCCCTCAAGGGTGGGTCACGGGACCCCACAAGGGTGGTTAACGTGACCCCACAAGGGTGGGTCACGAGACCCCTCAGGGGTGGGTCACGTGACCACTCAAGGGTGGGTCACGTAACCCCTCAGGGGTTGGTCACGTGACCCCTCAGGGGTGGGTCACGAGACCCCTCAGGGGTGGGTCACGTGACCCCTCAGGGGTGGGTCACGAGACCCCTTAGGGGTGGGTCACGTGACCCCTCAGGATCGGTCACGTGACCCCTCAAGGGTAGGTCAGGAGACACCTCAAGGGTGGGTCCCGTGACCCGAGGGAGGCTTGCGTGGGGAGCCTGAGTGCGCACGCGCGGCCCCCGTATAGGCCCAAAACGAGCCAGCCGCGGCTCGGAGAAAAGCCATCTCTGGGGGCCTCCCCATGTTCTTCCACTCCTCAAGCGTGACCCCTTTACGGATGGAAGAAAAGGGGGATCTTCGCAGTGGTGGGGTCAGGCCTGAGGTGTCTGTTTGTTTGCCTCCATGTAGGCCAGTTGCTGGCACACCGTGCCCAGGTGTCCCGGCACCATGTGGCTAGAGGGCCGCTTATGGCAGGAATCAGGTCTCCTGCGGGGGTCAAGGGACGGCTTGGACACTCACCGGGCGAGAGAGGACTCCTGGCCATCAGACAGCCCCCTGGAAAATCCCCCGCCCAGGCCCCCGGTCCCCAAGTCTTTCCTGCGCACACTGTCTCTGAGGAGCTGGGAGAGCTGCTGGGAAGTGTGGCCCATGGGAAATCGCGCGGTCCCCTGGGTGGCAGGGAGGGCTCCTGTGTCCACGGACAGGTGCCCAGGGACCCTGTGGAACTGCTGTGACCTCTAAAGGGTGGGTCAGGTGAGCCGAGGGAGGCGTGTGCTTGGGAGCCTGAGTGCGCATGCGCGGCCCACCTATAGGCCCGAAACGAGCCAGCCGCGGCTCGGAGAAAAGCCATCTCCTGGGGCCTCCCCATGTTCCTCCACTCCTCAAGCGTCACCCCTTTAAGGACGGAAGAAAAGGGGGATCTTCGCAGTGGTGGGTTCGGGCCAGAGGGCTCTGCGGGTTTGCCTCCACGTACGCCAGGTGCTCGCACAACGGGCCCAGGTGTTTGAGCCCCGTGGAGGCAGAGGGCTGCTTATTGCTGGATGATAGTGTCCTGCAGGGTTAAGGGACGGCGTGGGCACTCCCAGGGCGACAGAGGGCACCTGGCCTTTAGAGAGTTCCCTGGAAAATTCCCCGCCCAGGCCCCTGGTCCACAAGTCTATCCTGCGCACAGTGTCTGTGCGAGGCTGGGAGTGCTTCCGGGCAGTGTTCCCCAGCGGAAATCGCGTGGTCCTCTAGGTGGCAGGGAGGGCTCCTGTGTCCACGGACAGGTGCCCAGGGACCCTGTGGAACTGCTGTGACCTCTAAAGGGTGGGTCAGGTGAGCCGAGGGAGGCGTGTGCTTGGGAGCCTGAGTGCGCATGCACGGCCCACGTGTAGGCCCGAAACGAGCCAGCCGCGGCTCGGAGAACAGCCATCTCCTGGGGGCCTCCCCATGTTCTTCCATTCCTCAAGCGTGACCCCTTTACAGATGGAAGAAAAGGGGGATCTTCGCAGTGGTGGGTTCGGGCCAGAGGGCTCTGCGGGTTTGCCTCCACGTACGCCAGGTGCCCGCACACCGGGCCCAGGTGTTTGAGCCCCGTGGAGGCAGAGGGCTGGTTATTGCTGGATGCAAGTGTCCTGCGGGATAAAGTAACGGCATGGGCACTCCCCGGGCCACACAGGGCACCGGACCCTTAGAGAGTTCCATGGGAAATCCCCCGCCCATGCCCCCGGTACCCAAGTCTGTTCTTAGCACACTGTCTGTTCGGGGCTGAAGGTGCTGCTAGGCAGTGTGGCCTGTGGGAAATCACGCGGTCCTCTGAGTGGCAGGGAGGGCTTCTGTTTAACCGAACAGGTGCGCAGGGACCCTGTAAAACTGCTGTGACCTCTCAAGGTGGGTCACGAGACCCCTCAAGGGTGGGTCACGGGACCCCACAAGGGTGGGTAACGTGACCCCACAAGGGTGGGTCACGAGACCCCTCAGGGGTGGGTCACGTGACCACTCAAGGGTGGGTCACATGACCCCTCAGGGGTTGGTCACGTGACCCCTCAGGGGTGGGTCACCAGACCCCTCAGGGGTGGGTCACGTGACCCCTCAAGGGTAGGTCAGGAGATACCTCAAGGGTGGGTCCCGTGACCCGAGGGAGGCTTGCGTGGGGAGCCTGAGTGCGCACGCGTGGCCCCCGTATAGGCCCAAAACGAGCCAGCCGCGGCTCGGAGAAAAGCCATCTCTGGGGGCCTCCCCATGTTCTTCCACTCCTCAAGCGTGACCCCTTTACGGATGGAAGAAAAGGGGGATCTTCGCAGTGGTGGGGTCAGGCCTGAGGTGTCTGTTTGTTTGCCTCCATGTAGGCCTGTTGCTGGCACACCGTGCCCAGGTGTCCCGGCCCCATGTGGCTAGAGGGCCGCTTATGGCAGGAATCAGGTCTCCTGCGGGGGTCAAGGGATGGCTTGGACACTCACCGGGCGAGAGAGGACTCCTGGCCATCAGACAGCCCCCTGGAAAATCCCCCGCACAGGCCCCCGGTCCCCAAGTCTTTCCTGTGCACACTGTCTCTGAGGAGCTGGGAGAGCTGCTGGGAAGTGTGGCCCATGGGAAATCGCGCGGTCCCCTGGGTGGCAGGGAGGGCTCCTGTGTCCACGGACAGGTGCCCAGGGACCCTGTGGAACTGCTGTGACCTCAAAAGGTTGGGTCAGGTGAGCCGAGGGAGGCGTGTGCTTGGGAGCCTGAGTACGCATGCGCGGCCCACGTATAGGCCCGAAACGAGCCAGCCGCGGCTGGGAGAAAAGCCATCTCCTGGGGCCTCCCATGTTCCTCCACTCCTCAAGCGTCACCCCTTTAAGGATGGAAGAAAAGGGGGATCTTCGCAGTGGTGGGTTCGGGCCAGAGGGCTCTGCGGGTTTGCCTCCACGTACGCCAGGTGCTCGCACAACGGGCCCAGGTGTTTGAGCCCCGTGGAGGCAGAGGGCTGCTTATTGCTGGATGATAGTGTCCTGCAGGGTTAAGGGATAGCGTGGGCACTCCCAGGGCGACAGAGGGCACCTGGCCTTTAGAGAGTTCCCTGGAAAATTCCCCGCCCAGGCCCCTGGTCCACAAGTCTATCCTGCGCACAGTGTCTGTGCAAGGCTGGGAGTGCTTCCGGGCAGTGTTCCCCAGCGGAAATCGCGTGGTCCTCTAAGTGGCAGGGAGGGCTCCTGTGTCCACGGACAGGTGCCCAGGGACCCTGTGGAACTGCTGTGACTTCTAAAGGGTGGGTCAGGTGAGCCGAGGGAGGCGTGTGCTTGGGAGCCTGAGTGCGCATGCGCGGCCCACGTATAGGCCCGAAACGAGCCAGCCGCGGCTTGGAGAAAAGCCATCTCCTGGGGGCCTCCCCATGTTCTTCCATTCCTCAAGCGTGACCCCTTTACGGATGGAAGAAAAGGGGGATCTTCGCAGTGGTGGGTTCGGGCCAGAGGGCTCTGCGGGTTTGCCTCCACGTACGCCAGGTGCTCGCACAACGGGCCCAGGTGTTTGAGCCCCGTGGAGGCAGAGGGCTGCTTATTGCTGGATGATAGTGTCCTGCAGGGTTAAGGGACGGCGTGGGCACTCCCAGGGCGACAGAGGGCACCGGACCCTTAGAGAGTGCCATGGGAAATCCCCCGCCCATGCCCCCGGTACCCAAGTCTGTCCTTAGCACACTGTCTGTGCGGGGCTGAGGTGCTGCTAGGCAGTGTGGCCTGTGGGAAATCACGCGGTCCTCTGAGTGGCAGGGAGGGCTTCTGTTTCCCCGAACAGTTGCGCAGGGACCCTGTAAAACTGCTGTGACCTCTCAAGGTGGGTCACGTGACCCCTCAGGGGTGGGTCACGAGACCCCTCAGGGGTGGGTCACGTGACCCCTCAGGGGTGGGTCACGTGACCCCTCAGGGGTGGGTCACGAGACCCCTCAGGGGTGGGTCACGTGACCCCTTAGGGGTGGGTCACGTGACCCCTCAGGGGTGGGTCACGAGACCCCTCAGGGGTGGGTCACGTGACCCCTCAAGGGTAGGTCAGGAGACACCTCAAGGGTGGGTCCCGTGACCCGAGGGAGGCTTGCGTGGGGAGCCTGAGTGCGCACGCCCGGCCCCCGTATAGGCCCAAAACGAGCCAGCCGCGGCTCGGAGAAAAGCCATCTCTGGGGGCCTCCCCATGTTCTTCCACTCCTCAAGCGTGACCCCTTTAGGGATGGAAGAAAACGGGGATCTTCACAGTGGTGGGTTCGGGCCAGAGGGCTCTGCGGTTTTGCCTCCACGTACGCCAGGTGCCCGCACACCGGGCCCAGGTGTTTGAGCCCCGTGGAGGCAGAGGGCTGGTTATTGCTGGATGCAAGTGTCCTGCGGGGTAGAGTAACGGCATGGGCACTCCCCGGGCCACACAGGGCACCGGACCCTTAGAGAGTTCCATGGGAAATCCCCCGCCCATGCCCCCGGTACCCAAGTCTGTTCTTAGCACACTGTCTGTTCGGGGCTGAAGGTGCTGCTAGGCAGTGTGGCCTGTGGGAAATCACGCGGTCCTCTGAGTGGCAGGGAGGGCTTCTGTTTAACCGAACAGGTGCGCAGGGACCCTGTAAAACTGCTGTGACCTCTCAAGGTGGGTCACGAGACCCCTCAAGGGTGGGTCACGGGACCCCACAAGGGTGGGTAACGTGACCCCACAAGGGTGGGTCACGAGACCCCTCAGGGGTGGGTCACGTGACCCCTCAGGGGTGGGTCACGTGACCCCTCAGGGGTGGGTCACGAGACCCCTCTGGGGTCGGTCACGTGACCCCTCAGGGGTGGGTCACGTGACCCCTCAGGGGTGGGTCACGAGACCCCTCAGGGGTTGGTCACGTGACCCCTCAAGGGTGGGTCACGAGACCCCTCAGGGGTGGGTCACGTGACCCCTCAGGGGTGGGTCATGTGACCCCTCAGGGGTGGGTCACGAGACCCCTTAGGGGTGGGTCACGTGACCCCTCAGGGGTGGGTCACGAGACCCCTCAGGGGTGGGTCACGTGACCCCTCAAGGGTAGGTCAGGAGACACCTCAAGGGTGGGTCCCGTGACCCGAGGGAGGCTTGCGTGGGGAGCCTGAGTGCGCACGCGCGGCCCCCGTATAGGCTCAAAACGAGCCAGCCGCGGCTCGGAGAAAAGCCATCTCTGGGGGCCTCCCCATGTTCTTCCACTCCTCAAGCGTGACCCCTTTAGGGATGGAAGAAAACGGGGATCTTCACAGTGGTGGGTTCGGGCCAGAGGGCTCTGCGGGTTTGCCTCCACGTACGCCAGGTGCCCGCACACCGGGCCCAGGTGTTTGAGCCCCGTGGAGGCAGAGGGCTGGTTATTGCTGGATGCAAGTGTCCTGCGGGGTAAAGTAACGGCATGGGCACTCCCCGGGCCACACAGGGCACCGGACCCTTAGAGAGTTCCTTGGGAAATCCCCCGCCCATGCCCCCGGTACCCAAGTCTGTTCTTAGCACACTGTCTGTTCGGGGCTGAAGGTGCTGCTAGGCAGTGTGGCCTGTGGGAAATCACGCGGTCCTCTGAGTGGCAGAAGGGCTTCTGTTTAACCGAACAGGTGCGCAGGGACCCTGTAAAACTGCTGTGACCTCTCAAGGTGGGTCACGAGACCCCTCAAGGGTGGGTCACGGGACCCCACAAGGGTGGTTAACGTGACCCCACAAGGGTGGGTCACGAGACCCCTCAGGGGTGGGTCACGTGACCACTCAAGGGTGGGTCACGTGACCCCTCAGGGGTTGGTCACGTGACCCCTCAGGGGTTGGTCACGAGACCCCTCAGGGGTGGGTCACGTGACCCCTCAGGGGTGGGTCACGTGACCCCTCAGGGGTGGGTCACGTGACCCCTCGGGGGTGGGTCACGAGACCCCTTAGGGGTGGGTCACGTGACCCCTCAGGATCGGTCACGTGACCCCTCAAGGGTAGGTCAGGAGACACCTCAAGGGTGGGTCCCGTGACCCCAGGGAGGCTTGCGTGGGGAGCCTGAGTGCGCACGCGCGGCCCCCGTATAGGCCCAAAACGAGCCAGCCGCGGCTCGGAGAAAAGCCATCTCTGGGGGCCTCCCCATGTTCTTCCACTCCTCAAGCGTGACCCCTTTACGGATGGAAGAAAAGGGGGATCTTCGCAGTGGTGGGGTCAGGCCTGAGGTGTCTGTTTGTTTGCCTCCATGTAGGCCAGTTGCTGGCACACCGTGCCCAGGTGTCCCGGCACCATGTGGCTAGAGGGCCGCTTATGGCAGGAATCAGGTCTCCTGCGGGGGTCAAGGGACGGCTTGGACACTCACCGGGCGAGAGAGGACTCCTGGCCATCAGACAGCCCCCTGGAAAATCCCCCGCCCAGGCCCCCGGTCCCCAAGTCTTTCCTGCGCACACTGTCTCTGAGGAGCTGGGAGAGCTGCTGGGAAGTGTGGCCCATGGGAAATCGCGCGGTCCCCTGGGTGGCAGGGAGGGCTCCTGTGTCCACGGACAGGTGCCCAGGGACCCTGTGGAACTGCTGTGACCTCTAAAGGGTGGGTCAGGTGAGCCGAGGGAGGCGTGTGCTTGGGAGCCTGAGTGCGCATGCGCGGCCCACGTATAGGCCCGAAACGAGCCAGCCGCGGCTCGGAGAAAAGCCATCTCCTGGGGCCTCCCCATGTTCCTCCACTCCTCAAGCGTCACCCCTTTAAGGATGGAAGAAAAGGGGGATCTTCGCAGTGGTGGGTTCGGGCCAGAGGGCTCTGCGGGTTTGCCTCCACGTACGCCAGGTGCTCGCACAACGGGCCCAGGTGTTTGAGCCCCGTGGAGGCAGAGGGCTGCTTATTGCTGGATGATAGTGTCCTGCAGGGTTAAGGGACGGCGTGGGCACTCCCAGGGCGACAGAGGGCACCTGGCCTTTAGAGAGTTCCCTGGAAAATTCCCCGCCCAGGCCCCTGGTCCACAAGTCTATCCTGCGCACAGTGTCTGTGCGAGGCTGGGAGTGCTTCCGGGCAGTGTTCCCCAGCGGAAATCGCGTGGTCCTCTAGGTGGCAGGGAGGGCTCCTGTGTCCACGGACAGGTGCCCAGGGACCCTGTGGATCTGCTGTGACCTCTAAAGGGTGGGTCAGGTGAGCCGAGGGAACGTGCGCTTGGGAGCCTGAGTGCGCATGCGCGGCCCACGTATAGGCCCGAAACGAGCCAGCCGCGGCTTGGAGAAAAGCCATCTCCTGGGGGCCTCCCCATGTTCTTCCATTCCTCAAGCGTGACCCCTTTACGGATGGAAGAAAAGGGGGATCTTCGCAGTGGTGGGTTCGGGCCAGAGGGCTCTGCGGGTTTGCCTCCACGTACGCCAGGTGCTCGCACAACGGGCCCAGGTGTTTGAGCCCCGTGGAGGCAGAGGGCTGCTTATTGCTGGATGATAGTGTCCTGCAGGGTTAAGGGACGGCGTGGGCACTCCCAGGGCGACAGAGGGCACCGGACCCTTAGAGAGTGCCATGGGAAATCCCCCGCCCATGCCCCCGGTACCCAAGTCTGTCCTTAGCACACTGTCTGTGCGGGGCTGAGGTGCTGCTAGGCAGTGTGGCCTGTGGGAAATCACGCGGTCCTCTGAGTGGCAGGGAGGGCTTCTGTTTCCCCGAACAGTTGCGCAGGGACCCTGTAAAACTGCTGTGACCTCTCAAGGTGGGTCACGTGACCCCTCAGGGGTGGGTCACGAGACCCCTCAGGGGTGGGTCACGTGACCCCTCAGGGGTGGGTCACGTGACCCCTCAGGGGTGGGTCACGAGACCCCTCAGGGGTGGGTCACGTGACCCCTTAGGGGTGGGTCACGTGACCCCTCAGGGGTGGGTCACGAGACCCCTCAGGGGTGGGTCACGTGACCCCTCAAGGGTAGGTCAGGAGACACCTCAAGGGTGGGTCCCGTGACCCGAGGGAGGCTTGCGTGGGGAGCCTGAGTGCGCACGCCCGGCCCCCGTATAGGCCCAAAACGAGCCAGCCGCGGCTCGGAGAAAAGCCATCTCTGGGGGCCTCCCCATGTTCTTCCACTCCTCAAGCGTGACCCCTTTAGGGATGGAAGAAAACGGGGATCTTCACAGTGGTGGGTTCGGGCCAGAGGGCTCTGCGGTTTTGCCTCCACGTACGCCAGGTGCCCGCACACCGGGCCCAGGTGTTTGAGCCCCGTGGAGGCAGAGGGCTGGTTATTGCTGGATGCAAGTGTCCTGCGGGGTAGAGTAACGGCATGGGCACTCCCCGGGCCACACAGGGCACCGGACCCTTAGAGAGTTCCATGGGAAATCCCCCGCCCATGCCCCCGGTACCCAAGTCTGTTCTTAGCACACTGTCTGTTCGGGGCTGAAGGTGCTGCTAGGCAGTGTGGCCTGTGGGAAATCACGCGGTCCTCTGAGTGGCAGGGAGGGCTTCTGTTTAACCGAACAGGTGCGCAGGGACCCTGTAAAACTGCTGTGACCTCTCAAGGTGGGTCACGAGACCCCTCAAGGGTGGGTCACGGGACCCCACAAGGGTGGGTAACGTGACCCCACAAGGGTGGGTCACGAGACCCCTCAGGGGTGGGTCACGTGACCCCTCAGGGGTGGGTCACGTGACCCCTCAGGGGTGGGTCACGAGACCCCTCTGGGGTCGGTCACGTGACCCCTCAGGGGTGGGTCACGTGACCCCTCAGGGGTGGGTCACGAGACCCCTCAGGGGTTGGTCACGTGACCCCTCAAGGGTGGGTCACGAGACCCCTCAGGGGTGGGTCACGTGACCCCTCAGGGGTGGGTCATGTGACCCCTCAGGGGTGGGTCACGAGACCCCTTAGGGGTGGGTCACGTGACCCCTCAGGGGTGGGTCACGAGACCCCTCAGGGGTGGGTCACGTGACCCCTCAAGGGTAGGTCAGGAGACACCTCAAGGGTGGGTCCCGTGACCCGAGGGAGGCTTGCGTGGGGAGCCTGAGTGCGCACGCGCGGCCCCCGTATAGGCTCAAAACGAGCCAGCCGCGGCTCGGAGAAAAGCCATCTCTGGGGGCCTCCCCATGTTCTTCCACTCCTCAAGCGTGACCCCTTTAGGGATGGAAGAAAACGGGGATCTTCACAGTGGTGGGTTCGGGCCAGAGGGCTCTGCGGGTTTGCCTCCACGTACGCCAGGTGCCCGCACACCGGGCCCAGGTGTTTGAGCCCCGTGGAGGCAGAGGGCTGGTTATTGCTGGATGCAAGTGTCCTGCGGGGTAAAGTAACGGCATGGGCACTCCCCGGGCCACACAGGGCACCGGACCCTTAGAGAGTTCCTTGGGAAATCCCCCGCCCATGCCCCCGGTACCCAAGTCTGTTCTTAGCACACTGTCTGTTCGGGGCTGAAGGTGCTGCTAGGCAGTGTGGCCTGTGGGAAATCACGCGGTCCTCTGAGTGGCAGAAGGGCTTCTGTTTAACCGAACAGGTGCGCAGGGACCCTGTAAAACTGCTGTGACCTCTCAAGGTGGGTCACGAGACCCCTCAAGGGTGGGTCACGGGACCCCACAAGGGTGGTTAACGTGACCCCACAAGGGTGGGTCACGAGACCCCTCAGGGGTGGGTCACGTGACCACTCAAGGGTGGGTCACGTGACCCCTCAGGGGTTGGTCACGTGACCCCTCAGGGGTTGGTCACGAGACCCCTCAGGGGTGGGTCACGTGACCCCTCAGGGGTGGGTCACGTGACCCCTCAGGGGTGGGTCACGTGACCCCTCGGGGGTGGGTCACGAGACCCCTTAGGGGTGGGTCACGTGACCCCTCAGGATCGGTCACGTGACCCCTCAAGGGTAGGTCAGGAGACACCTCAAGGGTGGGTCCCGTGACCCCAGGGAGGCTTGCGTGGGGAGCCTGAGTGCGCACGCGCGGCCCCCGTATAGGCCCAAAACGAGCCAGCCGCGGCTCGGAGAAAAGCCATCTCTGGGGGCCTCCCCATGTTCTTCCACTCCTCAAGCGTGACCCCTTTACGGATGGAAGAAAAGGGGGATCTTCGCAGTGGTGGGGTCAGGCCTGAGGTGTCTGTTTGTTTGCCTCCATGTAGGCCAGTTGCTGGCACACCGTGCCCAGGTGTCCCGGCACCATGTGGCTAGAGGGCCGCTTATGGCAGGAATCAGGTCTCCTGCGGGGGTCAAGGGACGGCTTGGACACTCACCGGGCGAGAGAGGACTCCTGGCCATCAGACAGCCCCCTGGAAAATCCCCCGCCCAGGCCCCCGGTCCCCAAGTCTTTCCTGCGCACACTGTCTCTGAGGAGCTGGGAGAGCTGCTGGGAAGTGTGGCCCATGGGAAATCGCGCGGTCCCCTGGGTGGCAGGGAGGGCTCCTGTGTCCACGGACAGGTGCCCAGGGACCCTGTGGAACTGCTGTGACCTCTAAAGGGTGGGTCAGGTGAGCCGAGGGAGGCGTGTGCTTGGGAGCCTGAGTGCGCATGCGCGGCCCACGTATAGGCCCGAAACGAGCCAGCCGCGGCTCGGAGAAAAGCCATCTCCTGGGGCCTCCCCATGTTCCTCCACTCCTCAAGCGTCACCCCTTTAAGGATGGAAGAAAAGGGGGATCTTCGCAGTGGTGGGTTCGGGCCAGAGGGCTCTGCGGGTTTGCCTCCACGTACGCCAGGTGCTCGCACAACGGGCCCAGGTGTTTGAGCCCCGTGGAGGCAGAGGGCTGCTTATTGCTGGATGATAGTGTCCTGCAGGGTTAAGGGACGGCGTGGGCACTCCCAGGGCGACAGAGGGCACCTGGCCTTTAGAGAGTTCCCTGGAAAATTCCCCGCCCAGGCCCCTGGTCCACAAGTCTATCCTGCGCACAGTGTCTGTGCGAGGCTGGGAGTGCTTCCGGGCAGTGTTCCCCAGCGGAAATCGCGTGGTCCTCTAGGTGGCAGGGAGGGCTCCTGTGTCCACGGACAGGTGCCCAGGGACCCTGTGGATCTGCTGTGACCTCTAAAGGGTGGGTCAGGTGAGCCGAGGGAACGTGCGCTTGGGAGCCTGAGTGCGCATGCGCGGCCCACGTATAGGCCCGAAACGAGCCAGCCGCGGCTTGGAGAAAAGCCATCTCCTGGGGGCCTCCCCATGTTCTTCCATTCCTCAAGCGTGACCCCTTTACGGATGGAAGAAAAGGGGGATCTTCGCAGTGGTGGGTTCGGGCCAGAGGGCTCTGCGGGTTTGCCTCCACGTACGCCAGGTGCTCGCACTACGGGCCCAGGTGTTTGAGCCCCGTGGAGGCAGAGGGCTGCTTATTGCTGGATGATAGTGTCCTGCAGGGTTAAGGGACGGCGTGGGCACTCCCAGGGCGACAGAGGGCACCGGACCCTTAGAGAGTGCCATGGGAAATCCCCCGCCCATGCCCCCGGTACCCAAGTCTGTCCTTAGCACACTGTCTGTGCGGGGCTGAGGTGCTGCTAGGCAGTGTGGCCTGTGGGAAATCACGCGGTCCTCTGAGTGGCAGGGAGGGCTTCTGTTTCCCCGAACAGTTGCGCAGGGACCCTGTAAAACTGCTGTGACCTCTCAAGGTGGGTCACGAGACCCCTCAAGGGTGGGTCACGGGACCCCACAAGGGTGGGTAACGTGACCCCTCAGGGGTGGGTCACGAGACCCCTCAGGGGTTGGTCACGTGACCCCTCAAGGGTGGGTCACGAGACCCCTCAGGGGTGGGTCATGTGACCCCTCAGGGGTGGGTCACGAGACCCCTCAGGGGTGGGTCACGTGACCCCTCAAGGGTAGGTCAGGAGACACCTCAAGGGTGGGTCCCGTGACCCGAGGGAGGCTTGCGTGGGGAGCCTGAGTGCGCACGGGCGGCCCCCGTATAGGCCCAAAACGAGCCAGCCGCGGCTCGGAGAAAAGCCATCTCTGGGGGCCTCCCCATGTTCTTCCACTCCTCAAGCGTGACCCCTTTAGGGATGGAAGAAAACGGGGATCTTCACAGTGGTGGGTTCGGGCCAGAGGGCTCTGCGGGTTTGCCTCCACGTACGCCAGGTGCCCGCACACCGGGCCCAGGTGTTTGAGCCCCGTGGAGGCAGAGGGCTGGTTATTGCTGGATGCAAGTGTCCTGCGGGGTAGAGTAACGGCATGGGCACTCCCCGGGCCACACAGGGCACCGGACCCTTAGAGAGTTCCATGGGAAATCCCCCGCCCATGCCCCCGGTACCCAAGTCTGTTCTTAGCACACTGTCTGTTCGGGGCTGAAGGTGCTGCTAGGCAGTGTGGCCTGTGGGAAATCACGCGGTCCTCTGAGTGGCAGGGAGGGCTTCTGTTTAACCGAACAGGTGCGCAGGGACCCTGTAAAACTGCTGTGACCTCTCAAGGTGGGTCACGAGACCCCTCAAGGGTGGGTCACGGGACCCCACAAGGGTGGGTAACGTGACCCCACAAGGGTGGGTCACGAGACCCCTCAGGGGTGGGTCACGTGACCACTCAAGGGTGGGTCACATGACCCCTCAGGGGTTGGTCACGTGACCCCTCAGGGGTGGGTCACGAGACCCCTCAGGGGTGGGTCACGTGACCCCTCAGGGGTGGGTCACGTGACCCCTCAGGGGTGGGTCACGAGACCCCTCTGGGGTCGGTCACGTGACCCCTCAGGGGTGGGTCACGAGACCCCTTAGGGGTGGGTCACGAGACCCCTCAGGGGTTGGTCACGTGACCCCTCAAGGGTGGGTCACGAGACCCCTCAGGGGTGGGTCACGTGACCCCTCAGGGGTGGGTCACGTGACCCCTCAGGGGTGGGTCACGAGACCCCTTAGGGGTGGGTCACGTGACCCCTCAGGGGTGGGTCACGAGACCCCTCAGGGGTGGGTCACGTGACCCCTCAAGGGTAGGTCAGGAGACACCTCAAGGGTGGGTCCCGTGACCCGAGGGAGGCTTGCGTGGGGAGCCTGAGTGCGCACGCGCGGCCCCCGTATAGGCCCAAAACGAGCCAGCCGCGGCTCAGAGAAAAGCCATCTCTGGGGGCCTCCCCATGTTCTTCCACTCCTCAAGCGTGACCCCTTTAGGGATGGAAGAAAACGGGGATCTTCACAGTGGTGGGTTCGGACCAGAGGGCTCTGCGGGTTTGCCTCCACGTACGCCAGGTGCCCGCACACCGGGCCCAGGTGTTTGAGCCCCGTGGAGGCAGAGGGCTGGTTATTGCTGGATGCAAGTGTCCTGCGGGGTAAAGTAACGGCATGGGCACTCCCCGGGCCACACAGGGCACCGGACCCTTAGAGAGTTCCATGGGAAATCCCCCGCCCATGCCCCCGGTACCCAAGTCTGTTCTTAGCACACTGTCTGTTCGGGGCTGAAGGTGCTGCTAGGCAGTGTGGCCTGTGGGAAATCACGCGGTCCTCTGAGTGGCAGGGAGGGCTTCTGTTTAACCGAACAGGTGCGCAGGGACCCTGTAAAACTGCTGTGACCTCTCAAGGTGGGTCACGAGACCCCTCAAGGGTGGGTCACGGGACCCCACAAGGGTGGTTAACGTGACCCCACAAGGGTGGGTCACGAGACCCCTCAGGGGTGGGTCACGTGACCACTCAAGGGTGGGTCACGTAACCCCTCAGGGGTTGGTCACGTGACCCCTCAGGGGTGGGTCACGAGACCCCTCAGGGGTGGGTCACGTGACCCCTCAGGGGTGGGTCACGAGACCCCTTAGGGGTGGGTCACGTGACCCCTCAGGATCGGTCACGTGACCCCTCAAGGGTAGGTCAGGAGACACCTCAAGGGTGGGTCCCGTGACCCGAGGGAGGCTTGCGTGGGGAGCCTGAGTGCGCACGCGCGGCCCCCGTATAGGCCCAAAACGAGCCAGCCGCGGCTCGGAGAAAAGCCATCTCTGGGGGCCTCCCCATGTTCTTCCACTCCTCAAGCGTGACCCCTTTACGGATGGAAGAAAAGGGGGATCTTCGCAGTGGTGGGGTCAGGCCTGAGGTGTCTGTTTGTTTGCCTCCATGTAGGCCAGTTGCTGGCACACCGTGCCCAGGTGTCCCGGCACCATGTGGCTAGAGGGCCGCTTATGGCAGGAATCAGGTCTCCTGCGGGGGTCAAGGGACGGCTTGGACACTCACCGGGCGAGAGAGGACTCCTGGCCATCAGACAGCCCCCTGGAAAATCCCCCGCCCAGGCCCCCGGTCCCCAAGTCTTTCCTGCGCACACTGTCTCTGAGGAGCTGGGAGAGCTGCTGGGAAGTGTGGCCCATGGGAAATCGCGCGGTCCCCTGGGTGGCAGGGAGGGCTCCTGTGTCCACGGACAGGTGCCCAGGGACCCTGTGGAACTGCTGTGACCTCTAAAGGGTGGGTCAGGTGAGCCGAGGGAGGCGTGTGCTTGGGAGCCTGAGTGCGCATGCGCGGCCCACCTATAGGCCCGAAACGAGCCAGCCGCGGCTCGGAGAAAAGCCATCTCCTGGGGCCTCCCCATGTTCCTCCACTCCTCAAGCGTCACCCCTTTAAGGACGGAAGAAAAGGGGGATCTTCGCAGTGGTGGGTTCGGGCCAGAGGGCTCTGCGGGTTTGCCTCCACGTACGCCAGGTGCTCGCACAACGGGCCCAGGTGTTTGAGCCCCGTGGAGGCAGAGGGCTGCTTATTGCTGGATGATAGTGTCCTGCAGGGTTAAGGGACGGCGTGGGCACTCCCAGGGCGACAGAGGGCACCTGGCCTTTAGAGAGTTCCCTGGAAAATTCCCCGCCCAGGCCCCTGGTCCACAAGTCTATCCTGCGCACAGTGTCTGTGCGAGGCTGGGAGTGCTTCCGGGCAGTGTTCCCCAGCGGAAATCGCGTGGTCCTCTAGGTGGCAGGGAGGGCTCCTGTGTCCACGGACAGGTGCCCAGGGACCCTGTGGAACTGCTGTGACCTCTAAAGGGTGGGTCAGGTGAGCCGAGGGAGGCGTGTGCTTGGGAGCCTGAGTGCGCATGCACGGCCCACGTGTAGGCCCGAAACGAGCCAGCCGCGGCTCGGAGAACAGCCATCTCCTGGGGGCCTCCCCATGTTCTTCCATTCCTCAAGCGTGACCCCTTTACAGATGGAAGAAAAGGGGGATCTTCGCAGTGGTGGGTTCGGGCCAGAGGGCTCTGCGGGTTTGCCTCCACGTACGCCAGGTGCCCGCACACCGGGCCCAGGTGTTTGAGCCCCGTGGAGGCAGAGGGCTGGTTATTGCTGGATGCAAGTGTCCTGCGGGATAAAGTAACGGCATGGGCACTCCCCGGGCCACACAGGGCACCGGACCCTTAGAGAGTTCCATGGGAAATCCCCCGCCCATGCCCCCGGTACCCAAGTCTGTTCTTAGCACACTGTCTGTTCGGGGCTGAAGGTGCTGCTAGGCAGTGTGGCCTGTGGGAAATCACGCGGTCCTCTGAGTGGCAGGGAGGGCTTCTGTTTAACCGAACAGGTGCGCAGGGACCCTGTAAAACTGCTGTGACCTCTCAAGGTGGGTCACGAGACCCCTCAAGGGTGGGTCACGGGACCCCACAAGGGTGGGTAACGTGACCCCACAAGGGTGGGTCACGAGACCCCTCAGGGGTGGGTCACGTGACCACTCAAGGGTGGGTCACATGACCCCTCAGGGGTTGGTCACGTGACCCCTCAGGGGTGGGTCACCAGACCCCTCAGGGGTGGGTCACGTGACCCCTCAAGGGTAGGTCAGGAGACACCTCAAGGGTGGGTCCCGTGACCCGAGGGAGGCTTGCGTGGGGAGCCTGAGTGCGCACGCGTGGCCCCCGTATAGGCCCAAAACGAGCCAGCCGCGGCTCGGAGAAAAGCCATCTCTGGGGGCCTCCCCATGTTCTTCCACTCCTCAAGCGTGACCCCTTTACGGATGGAAGAAAAGGGGGATCTTCGCAGTGGTGGGGTCAGGCCTGAGGTGTCTGTTTGTTTGCCTCCATGTAGGCCTGTTGCTGGCACACCGTGCCCAGGTGTCCCGGCCCCATGTGGCTAGAGGGCCGCTTATGGCAGGAATCAGGTCTCCTGCGGGGGTCAAGGGACGGCTTGGACACTCACCGGGCGAGAGAGGACTCCTGGCCATCAGACAGCCCCCTGGAAAATCCCCCGCACAGGCCCCCGGTCCCCAAGTCTTTCCTGCGCACACTGTCTCTGAGGAGCTGGGAGAGCTGCTGGGAAGTGTGGCCCATGGGAAATCGCGCGGTACCCTGGGTGGCAGGGAGGGCTCCTGTGTCCACGGACAGGTGCCCAGGGACCCTGTGGAACTGCTGTGACCTCAAAAGGTTGGGTCAGGTGAGCCGAGGGAGGCGTGTGCTTGGGAGCCTGAGTACGCATGCGCGGCCCACGTATAGGCCCGAAACGAGCCAGCCGCGGCTGGGAGAAAAGCCATCTCCTGGGGCCTCCCATGTTCCTCCACTCCTCAAGCGTCACCCCTTTAAGGATGGAAGAAAAGGGGGATCTTCGCAGTGGTGGGTTCGGGCCAGAGGGCTCTGCGGGTTTGCCTCCACGTACGCCAGGTGCTCGCACAACGGGCCCAGGTGTTTGAGCCCCGTGGAGGCAGAGGGCTGCTTATTGCTGGATGATAGTGTCCTGCAGGGTTAAGGGATAGCGTGGGCACTCCCAGGGCGACAGAGGGCACCTGGCCTTTAGAGAGTTCCCTGGAAAATTCCCCGCCCAGGCCCCTGGTCCACAAGTCTATCCTGCGCACAGTGTCTGTGCAAGGCTGGGAGTGCTTCCGGGCAGTGTTCCCCAGCGGAAATCGCGTGGTCCTCTAAGTGGCAGGGAGGGCTCCTGTGTCCACGGACAGGTGCCCAGGGACCCTGTGGAACTGCTGTGACTTCTAAAGGGTGGGTCAGGTGAGCCGAGGGAGGCGTGTGCTTGGGAGCCTGAGTGCGCATGCGCGGCCCACGTATAGGCCCGAAACGAGCCAGCCGCGGCTTGGAGAAAAGCCATCTCCTGGGGGCCTCCCCATGTTCTTCCATTCCTCAAGCGTGACCCCTTTACGGATGGAAGAAAAGGGGGATCTTCGCAGTGGTGGGTTCGGGCCAGAGGGCTCTGCGGGTTTGCCTCCACGTACGCCAGGTGCTCGCACAACGGGCCCAGGTGTTTGAGCCCCGTGGAGGCAGAGGGCTGCTTATTGCTGGATGATAGTGTCCTGCAGGGTTAAGGGACGGCGTGGGCACTCCCAGGGCGACAGAGGGCACCGGACCCTTAGAGAGTGCCATGGGAAATCCCCCGCCCATGCCCCCGGTACCCAAGTCTGTCCTTAGCACACTGTCTGTGCGGGGCTGAGGTGCTGCTAGGCAGTGTGGCCTGTGGGAAATCACGCGGTCCTCTGAGTGGCAGGGAGGGCTTCTGTTTCCCCGAACAGTTGCGCAGGGACCCTGTAAAACTGCTGTGACCTCTCAAGGTGGGTCACGTGACCCCTCAGGGGTGGGTCACGAGACCTCTCAGGGGTGGGTCACGTGACCCCTTAGGGGTGGGTCACGAGACCCCTCAGGGGTTGGTCACGTGACCCCTCAAGGGTGGGTCACGAGACCCCTCAGGGGTGGGTCACGTGACCCCTCAGGGGTGGGTCACGAGACCCCTTAGGGGTGGGTCACGTGACCCCTCAGGGGTGGGTCACGAGACCCCTCAGGGGTGGGTCACGTGACCCCTCAAGGGTAGGTCAGGAGACACCTCAAGGGTGTGTCCCGTGACCCGAGGGAGGCTTGCGTGGGGAGCCTGAGTGCGCACGCGCGGCCCCTGTATAGGCCCAAAACGAGCCAGCCGCGGCTCGGAGAAAAGCCATCTCTGGGGGCCTCCCCATGTTCTTCCACTCCTCAAGCGTGACCCCTTTAGGGATGGAAGAAAACGGGGATCTTCACAGTGGTGGGTTCGGGCCAGAGGGCTCTGCGGGTTTGCCTCCACGTACGCCAGGTGCCCGCACACCGGGCCCAGGTGTTTGAGCCCCGTGGAGGCAGAGGGCTGGTTATTGCTGGATGCAAGTGTCCTGCGGGGTAAAGTAACGGCATGGGCACTCCCCGGGCCACACAGGGCACCGGACCCTTAGAGAGTTCCATGGGAAATCCCCCGCCCATGCCCCCGGTACCCAAGTCTGTTCTTAGCACACTGTCTGTTCGGGGCTGAAGGTGCTGCTAGGCAGTGTGGCCTGTGGGAAATCTCGCGGTCCTCTGAGTGGCAGGAAGGGCTTCTGTTTAACCGAACAGGTGCGCAGGGACCCTGTAAAACTGCTGTGACCTCTCAAGGTGGGTCACGAGACCCCTCAAGGGTGGGTCACGGGACCCCACAAGGGTGGGTAACGTGACCCCAAAAGGGTGGGTCACGAGACCCCTCAGGGGTGGGTCACGTGACCACTCAAGGGTGGGTCACATGACCCCTCAGGGGTTGGTCACGTGACCCCTCAGGGGTGGGTCACGAGACCCCTCAGGGGTGGGTCACGAGACCCCTCAGGGGTGGGTCACGAGACCCCTTAGGGGTGGGTCACGTGACCCCTCAGGATCGGTCACGTGACCCCTCAAGGGTAGGTCAGGAGACACCTCAAGGGTGGGTCCCGTGACCCGAGGGAGGCTTCCGTGGGGAGCCTGAGTGCGCACGCGCGGCCCCCGTATAGACCCAAAACGAGCCAGCCGCGGCTCGGAGAAAAGCCATCTCTGGGGGCCTCCCCATGTTCTTCCACTCCTCAAGCGTGACCCCTTTACGGATGGAAGAAAAGGGGGATCTTCGCAGTGGTGGGGTCAGGCCTGAGGTGTCTGTTTGTTTGCCTCCATGTAGGCCAGTTGCTGGCACACCGTGCCCAGGTGTCCCGGCACCATGTGGCTAGAGGGCCGCTTATGGCAGGAATCAGGTCTCCTGCGGGGGTCAAGGGACGGCTTGTACACTCACCGGGCGAGAGAGGACTCCTGGCCATCAGACAGCCCCCTGGAAAATCCCCCGCCCAGGCCCCCGGTCCCCAAGTCTTTCCTGCGCACACTGTCTCTGAGGAGCTGGGAGAGCTGCTGGGAAGTGTGGCCCATGGGAAATCGCGCGGTCCCCTGGGTGGCAGGGAGGGCTCCTGTGTCCACGGACAGGTGCCCAGGGACCCTGTGGAACTGCTGTGACCTCTAAAGGGTGGGTCAGGTGAGCCGAGGGAGGCGTGTGCTTGGGAGCCTGAGTGCGCATGCGCGGCCCACCTATAGGCCCGAAACGAGCCAGCCGCGGCTCGGAGAAAAGCCATCTCCTGGGGCCTCCCCATGTTCCTCCACTCCTCAAGCGTCACCCCTTTAAGGATGGAAGAAAAGGGGGATCTTCGCAGTGGTGGGTTCGGGCCAGAGGGCTCTGCGGGTTTGCCTCCACGTACGCCAGGTGCTCGCACAACGGGCCCAGGTGTTTGAGCCCCGTGGAGGCAGAGGGCTGCTTATTGCTGGATGATAGTGTCCTGCAGGGTTAAGGGATGGCGTGGGCATTCCCAGGGCGACAGAGGGCACCTGGCCTTTAGAGAGTTCCCTGGAAAATTCCCCGCCCAGGCCCCTGGTCCACAAGTCTATCCTGCGCACAGTGTCTGTGCGAGGCTGGGAGTGCTTCCGGGCAGTGTTCCCCAGCGGAAATCGCGTGGTCCTCTAGGTGGCAGGGAGGGCTCCTGTGTCCACGGACAGGTGCCCAGGGACCCTGTGGAACTGCTGTGACCTCAAAAGGGTGGGTCAGGTGAGCCGAGGGAGGCGTGTGCTTGGGAGCCTGAGTGCGCATGCGCGGCCCACGTATGGGCCCGAAACGAGCCAGCCGTGGCTCGGAGAACAGCCATCTCCTGGGGGCCTCCCCATGTTCTTCCATTCCTCAAGCGTGACCCCTTTACGGATGGAAGAAAAGGGGGATCTTCGCAGGGGTGGGTTCGGGCCAGAGGGCTCTGCGGGTTTGCCTCCACGTACGCCAGGTGCCCGCACACCGGGCCCAGGTGTTTGAGCCCCGTGGAGGCAGAGGGCTGCTTATTGCTGGATGCAAGTGTCCTGCGGGGTAAAGTAACGGCATGGGCACTCCCCGGGCCACACAGGGCACCGGACCCTTAGAGAGTTCCATGGGAAATCCCCCGCCCATGCCCCCGGTACCCAAGTCTGTTCTTAGCACACTGTCTGTTCGGGGCTGAAGGTGCTGCTAGGCAGTGTGGCCTGTGGGAAATCTCGCGGTCCTCTGAGTGGCAGGAAGGGCTTCTGTTTAACCGAACAGGTGCGCAGGGACCCTGTAAAACTGCTGTGACCTCTCAAGGTGGGTCACGAGACCCCTCAAGGGTGGGTCACGGGACCCCACAAGGGTGGTTAACGTGACCCCACAAGGGTGGGTCACGAGACCCCTCAGGGGTGGGTCACGTGACCACTCAAGGGTGGGTCACGTGACCCCTCAGGGGTTGGTCACGTGACCCCTCAGGGGTGGGTCACGAGACCCCTCAGGGGTGGGTCACGTGACCCCTCAGGGGTGGGTCACGTGACCCCTCAGGGGTGGGTCACGTGACCCCTCGGGAGTGGGTCACGAGACCCCTTAGGGGTGGGTCACGTGACCCCTCAGGATCGGTCACGTGACCCCTCAAGGGTAGGTCAGGAGACACCTCAAGGGTGGGTCCCGTGACCCGAGGGAGGCTTGCGTGGGGAGCCTGAGTGCGCACGCGCGGCCCCCGTATAGGCCCAAAACGAGCCAGCCGCGGCTCGGAGAAAAGCCATCTCTGGGGGCCTCCCCATGTTCTTCCACTCCTCAAGCGTGACCCCTTTACGGATGGAAGAAAAGGGGGATCTTCGCAGTGGTGGGGTCAGGCCTGAGGTGTCTGTTTGTTTGCCTCCATGTAGGCCAGTTGCTGGCACACCGTGCCCAGGTGTCCCGGCACCATGTGGCTAGAGGGCCTCTTATGGCAGGAATCAGGTCTCCTGCGGGGGTCAAGGGACGGCTTGGACACTCACCGGGCGAGAGAGGACTCCTGGCCATCAGACAGCCCCCTGGAAAATCCCCCGCCCAGGCCCCCGGTCCCCAAGTCTTTCCTGCGCACACTGTCTCTGAGGAGCTGGGAGAGCTGCTGGGAAGTGTGGCCCATGGGAAATCGCGCGGTCCCCTGGGTGGCAGGGAGGGCTCCTGTGTCCACGGACAGGTGCCCAGGGACCCTGTGGAACTGCTGTGACCTCTAAAGGGTGGGTCAGGTGAGCCGAGGGAGGCGTGTGCTTGGGAGCCTGAGTGCGCATGCGCGGCCCACCTATAGGCCCGAAACGAGCCAGCCGCGACTCGGAGAAAAGCCATCTCCTGGGGCCTCCCCATGTTCCTCCACTCCTCAAGCGTCACCCCTTTAAGGATGGAAGAAAAGGGGGATCTTCGCAGTGGTGGGTTCGGGCCAGAGGGCTCTGCGGGTTTGCCTCCACGTACGCCAGGTGCTCGCACAACGGGCCCAGGTGTTTGAGCCCCGTGGAGGCAGAGGGCTGCTTATTGCTGGATGATAGTGTCCTGCAGGGTTAAGGGATGGCGTGGGCATTCCCAGGGCGACAGAGGGCACCTGGCCTTTAGAGAGTTCCCTGGAAAATTCCCCGCCCAGGCCCCTGTTCCACAAGTCTATCCTGCGCACAGTGTCTGTGCGAGGCTGGGAGTGCTTCCGGGCAGTGTTCCCCAGCGGAAATCGCGTGGTCCTCTAGGTGGCAGGGAGGGCTCCTGTGTCCACGGACAGGTGCCCAGGGACCCTGTGGAACTGCTGTGACCTCTAAAGGGTGGGTCAGGTGAGCCGAGGGAGGCGTGTGCTTGGGAGCGTGAGTGCGCATGCGCGGCCCACGTATGGGCCCGAAACGAGCCAGCCGTGGCTCGGAGAACAGCCATCTCCTGGGGGCCTCCCCATGTTCTTCCATTCCTCAAGCGTGACCCCTTTACGGATGGAAGAAAAGGGGGATCTTCGCAGTGGTGGGTTCGGGCCAGAGGGCTCTGCGGGTTTGCCTCCACGTACGCCAGGTGCCCGCACACCGGGCCCAGGTGTTTGAGCCCCGTGGAGGCAGAGGGCTGCTTATTGCTGGATGCAAGTGTCCTGCGGGGTAAAGTAACGGCATGGGCACTCCCCGGGCCACACAGGGCACCGGACCCTTAGAGAGTGCCATGGGAAATCCCCCGCCCATGCCCCCGGTACCCAAGTCTGTCCTTAGCACACTGTCTGTGCGGGGCTGAGGTGCTGCTAGGCAGTGTGGCCTGTGGGAAATCACGCGGTCCTCTGAGTGGCAGGGAGGGCTTCTGTTTCCCCGAACAGTTGCGCAGGGACCCTGTAAAACTGCTGTGACCTCTCAAGGTGGGTCACGTGACCCCTCAGGGGTGGGTCACGTGACCCCTCAGGGGTGGGTCACGAGACCCCTCAGGGGTGGGTCACGTGACCCCTCAGGGGTGGGTCACGAGACCCCTCAGGGTTTGGTCACGTGACCCCTCAAGGGTGGGTCACGAGACCCCTCAGGGGTGGGTCACGTGACCCCTCAAGGGTAGGTCAGGAGACACCTCAAGGGTGGGTCCCGTGACCCGAGGGAGGCTTGCGTGGGGAGCCTGAGTGCGCACGCGCGGCCCCTGTATAGGCCCAAAACGAGCCAGCCGCGGCTCGGAGAAAAGCCATCTCTGGGGGCCTCCCCATGTTCTTCCACTCCTCAAGCGTGACCCCTTTAGGGATGGAAGAAAACGGGGATCTTCACAGTGGTGGGTTCGGGCCAGAGGGCTCTGCGGGTTTGCCTCCACGTACGCCAGGTGCTCGCACAACGGGCCCAGGTGTTTCAGCCCCGTGGAGGCCGAGGGCTGCTTATTGCTGGATGATAGTGTCCTGCAGGGTTAAGGGATGGCGTGGGCACTCCCAGGGCGACAGAGGGCACCTGGCCTTTAGAGAGTTCCCTGGAAAATTCCCCGCCCAGGCCCCTGGTCCACAAGTCTATCCTGCGCACAGTGTCTGTGCGAGGCTGGGAGTGCTTCCGTGCAGTGTTCCCCAGCGGAAATCGCGTGGTCCTCTAGGTGGCAGGGAGGGCTCCTGTGTCCACGGACAGGTGCCCAGGGACCCTGTGGAACTGCTGTGACCTCTAAAGGGTGGGTCAGGTGAGCGGAGGGAGGCGTGTGCTTGGGAGCCTGAGTGCGCATGCGCGGCCCACGTATGGGCCCAAAACGAGCCAGCCGTGGCTCGGAGAACAGCCATCTCCTGGGGGCCTCCCCATGTTCTTCCATTCCTCAAGCGTGACCCCTTTACGGATGGAAGAAAAGGGGGATCTTCGCAGTGGTGGGTTCGGGCCAGAGGGCTCTGCGGGTTTGCCTCCACGTACGCCAGGTGCCCGCACACCGGGCCCAGGTGTTTGAGCCCCGTGGAGGCAGAGGGCTGCTTATTGCTGGATGCAAGTGTCCTGCGGGGTAAAGTAACGGCATGGGCACTCCCCGGGCCACACAGGGCACCGGACCCTTAGAGAGTGCCATGGGAAATCCCCCGCCCATGCCCCCGGTACCCAAGTCTGTCCTTAGCACACTGTCTGTGCGGGGCTGAGGTGCTGCTAGGCAGTGTGGCCTGTGGGAAATCACGCGGTCCTCTGAGTGGCAGGGAGGGCTTCTGTTTCCCCGAACAGTGCGCAGGGACCCTGTAAAACTGCTGTGACCTCTCAAGGTGGGTCACGTGACCCCTCAGGGGTGGGTCACGTGACCCCTCAGGGGTGGGTCACGTGACCCCTCAGGGGTGGGTCACGATTCCCCTTAGGGGTGGGTCACGTGACCCCTCAGGGGTGGGTCACGAGACCCCTCAGGGGTTGGTCACGTGACCCCTCAAGGGTGGGTCACGAGACCCCTCAGGGGTGGGTCACGTGACCCCTCAGGGGTGGGTCACGTGACCCCTCAGGGGTGGGTCACGAGACCCCTTAGGGGTGGGTCACGTGACCCCTCAGGGGTGGGTCACGAGACCCCTCAGGGGTGGGTCACGTGACCCCTCAAGGGTAGGTCAGGAGACACCTCAAGGGTGGGTCCCGTGACCCGAGGGAGGCTTGCGTGGGGAGCCTGAGTGCGCACGCGCGGCCCCCGTATAGGCCCAAAACGAGCCAGCCGCGGCTCGGAGAAAAGCCATCTCTGTGGGCTTCCCCATGTTCTTCCACTCCTCAAGCGTAACCCCTTTAGGGATGGAAGAAAACGGGGATCTTCACAGTGGTGGGTTCGGGCCAGAGGGCTCTGCGGGTTTGCCTCCACGTACGCCAGGTGCCCGCACACCGGGCCCAGGTGTTTGAGCCCCGTGGAGGCAGAGGGCTGGTTATTGCTGGATGCAAGTGTCCTGCGGGGTAAAGTAACGGCATGGGCACTCCCCGGGCCACACAGGGCACCGGATCCTTAGAGAGTTCCATGGGAAATCCCCCGCCCATGCCCCCGGTACCCAAGTCTGTCCTTAGCACACTGTCTGTGCGGGGCTGAAGGTGCTGCTAGGCAGTGTGGCCTGTGGGAAATCACGCGGTCCTCTGAGTGGCAGGGAGGGCTTCTGTTTCCCCGAACAGTTGCGCAGGGACCCTGTAAAACTGCTGTGACCTCTCAAGGTGGGTCACGTGACCCCTCAGGGGTGGGTCACGAGACCCCTCAGGGGTGGGTCACGTGACCCCTCAGGGGTGGGTCACGTGACCCCTCAGGGGTGGGTCACGATTCCCCTTAGGGGTGGGTCACGTGACCCCTCAGGGGTGGGTCACGAGACCCCTCAGGGGTTGGTCACGTGACCCCTCAAGGGTGGGTCACGAGACCCCTCAGGGGTGGGTCACGTGACCCCTCAGGGGTGGGTCAGGAGACACCTCAAGGGTGGGTCCCGTGACCCGAGGGAGGCTTGCGTGGGGAGCCTGAGTGCGCACGCGCGGCCCCCGTATAGGCCCAAAACGAGCCAGCCGCGGCTCGGAGAAAAGCCATCTCCTGGGGCCTCCCCATGTTCCTCCACTCCTCAAGCGTCACCCCTTTAAGGATGGAAGAAAAGGGGGATCTTCGCAGTGGTGGGTTCGGGCCAGAGGGCTCTGCGGGTTTGCCTCCACGTACGCCAGGTGCTCGCACAACGGGCCCAGGTGTTTGAGCCCCGTGGAGGCAGAGGGCTGCTTATTGCTGGATGATAGTGTCCTGCAGGGTTAAGGGACGGCGTGGGCACTCCCAGGGCGACAGAGGGCACCTGGCCTTTAGAGAGTTCCCTGGAAAATTCCCCGCCCAGGCCCCTGGTCCACAAGTCTATCCTGCGCACAGTGTCTGTGCGAGGCTGGGAGTGCTTCCGGGCAGTGTTCCCCAGCGGAAATCGCGTGGTCCTCTAGGTGGCAGGGAGGGCTCCTGTGTCCACGGACAGGTGCCCAGGGACCCTGTGGATCTGCTGTGACCTCTAAAGGGTGGGTCAGGTGAGCCGAGGGAGGCGTGTGCTTGGGAGCCTGAGTGCGCATGCGCGGCCCACGTATAGGCCCGAAACGAGCCAGCCGCGGCTTGGAGAAAAGCCATCTCCTGGGGGCCTCCCCATGTTCTTCCATTCCTCAAGCGTGACCCCTTTACGGATGGAAGAAAAGGGGGATCTTCGCAGTGGTGGGTTCGGGCCAGAGGGCTCTGCGGGTTTGCCTCCACGTACGCCAGGTGCTCGCACTACGGGCCCAGGTGTTTGAGCCCCGTGGAGGCAGAGGGCTGCTTATTGCTGGATGATAGTGTCCTGCAGGGTTAAGGGACGGCGTGGGCACTCCCAGGGCGACAGAGGGCACCGGACCCTTAGAGAGTGCCATGGGAAATCCCCCGCCCATGCCCCCGGTACCCAAGTCTGTCCTTAGCACACTGTCTGTGCGGGGCTGAGGTGCTGCTAGGCAGTGTGGCCTGTGGGAAATCACGCGGTCCTCTGAGTGGCAGGGAGGGCTTCTGTTTCCCCGAACAGTTGCGCAGGGACCCTGTAAAACTGCTGTGACCTCTCAAGGTGGGTCACGTGACCCCTCAGGGGTGGGTCACGAGACCCCTCAGGGGTGGGTCACGTGACCCCTCAGGGGTGGGTCACGTGACCCCTCAGGGGTGGGTCACGAGACCCCTCAGGGGTGGGTCACGTGACCCCTCAAGGGTGGGTCACGAGACCCCTCAGGGGTGGGTCACGTGACCCCTCAGGGGTGGGTCACGTGACCCCTCAGGCGTGGGTCACGAGACCCCTTAGGGGTGGGTCACGTGACCCCTCAGGGGTGGGTCACGAGACCCCTCAGGGGTGGGTCACGTGACCCCTCAAGGGTAGGTCAGGAGACACCTCAAGGGTGGGTCCCGTGACCCGAGGGAGGCTTGCGTGGGGAGCCTGAGTGCGCACGCCCGGCCCCCGTATAGGCCCAAAACGAGCCAGCCGCGGCTCGGAGAAAAGCCATCTCTGGGGGCCTCCCCATGTTCTTCCACTCCTCAAGCGTGACCCCTTTAGGGATGGAAGAAAACGGGGATCTTCACAGTGGTGGGTTCGGGCCAGAGGGCTCTGCGGTTTTGCCTCCACGTACGCCAGGTGCCCGCACACCGGGCCCAGGTGTTTGAGCCCCGTGGAGGCAGAGGGCTGGTTATTGCTGGATGCAAGTGTCCTGCGGGGTAGAGTAACGGCATGGGCACTCCCCGGGCCACACAGGGCACCGGACCCTTAGAGAGTTCCATGGGAAATCCCCCGCCCATGCCCCCGGTACCCAAGTCTGTTCTTAGCACACTGTCTGTTCGGGGCTGAAGGTGCTGCTAGGCAGTGTGGCCTGTGGGAAATCACGCGGTCCTCTGAGTGGCAGGGAGGGCTTCTGTTTAACCGAACAGGTGCGCAGGGACCCTGTAAAACTGCTGTGACCTCTCAAGGTGGGTCACGAGACCCCTCAAGGGTGGGTCACGGGACCCCACAAGGGTGGGTAACGTGACCCCACAAGGGTGGGTCACGAGACCCCTCAGGGGTGGGTCAAGTGACCACTCAAGGGTGGGTCACATGACCCCTCAGGGGTTGGTCACGTGACCCCTCAGGGGTGGGTCACGAGACCCCTCAGGGGTGGGTCACGTGACCCCTCAGGGGTGGGTCACGTGACCCCTCAGGGGTGGGTCACGAGACCCCTCTGGGGTCGGTCACGTGACCCCTCAGGGGTGGGTCACGTGACCCCTCAGGGGTGGGTCACGAGACCCCTCAGGGGTTGGTCACGTGACCCCTCAAGGGTGGGTCACGAGACCCCTCAGGGGTGGGTCACGTGACCCCTCAGGGGTGGGTCATGTGACCCCTCAGGGGTGGGTCACGAGACCCCTTAGGGGTGGGTCACGTGACCCCTCAGGGGTGGGTCACGAGACCCCTCAGGGGTGGGTCACGTGACCCCTCAAGGGTAGGTCAGGAGACACCTCAAGGGTGGGTCCCGTGACCCGAGGGAGGCTTGCGTGGGGAGCCTGAGTGCGCACTCGCGGCCCCCGTATAGGCCCAAAACGAGCCAGCCGCGGCTTGGAGAAAAGCCATCTCTGGGGGCCTCCCCATGTTCTTCCACTCCTCAAGCGTGACCCCTTTAGGGATGGAAGAAAACGGGGATCTTCACAGTGGTGGGTTCGGGCCAGAGGGCTCTGCGGGTTTGCCTCCACGTACGCCAGGTGCCCGCACACCGGGCCCAGGTGTTTGAGCCCCGTGGAGGCAGAGGGCTGGTTATTGCTGGATGCAAGTGTCCTGCGGGGTAAAGTAACGGCATGGGCACTCCCCGGGCCACACAGGGCACCGGACCCTTAGAGAGTTCCATGGGAAATCCCCCGCCCATGCCCCCGGTACCCAAGTCTGTTCTTAGCACACTGTCTGTTCGGGGCTGAAGGTGCTGCTAGGCAGTGTGGCCTGTGGGAAATCACGCGGTCCTCTGAGTGGCAGAAGGGCTTCTGTTTAACCGAACAGGTGCGCAGGGACCCTGTAAAACTGCTGTGACCTCTCAAGGTGGGTCACGAGACCCCTCAAGGGTGGGTCACGGGACCCCACAAGGGTGGTTAACGTGACCCCACAAGGGTGGGTCACGAGACCCCTCAGGGGTGGGTCACGTGACCACTCAAGGGTGGGTCACGTGACCCCTCAGGGGTTGGTCACGTGACCCCTCAGGGGTTGGTCACGAGACCCCTCAGGGGTGGGTCACGTGACCCCTCAGGGGTGGGTCACGAGACCCCTTAGGGGTGGGTCACGTGACCCCTCAGGATCGGTCACGTGACCCCTCAAGGGTAGGTCAGGAGACACCTCAAGGGTGGGTCCCGTGACCCGAGGGAGGCTTGCGTGGGGAGCCTGAGTGCGCATGCGCGGCCCCCGTATAGGCCCAAAACGAGCCAGCCGCGGCTCGGAGAAAAGCCATCTCTGGGGGCCTCCCCATGTTCTTCCACTCCTCAAGCGTGACCCCTTTACGGATGGAAGAAAAGGGGGATCTTCGCAGTGGTGGGGTCAGGCCTGAGGTGTCTGTTTGTTTGCCTCCATGTAGGCCAGTTGCTGGCACACCGTGCCCAGGTGTCCCGGCACCATGTGGCTAGAGGGCCGCTTATGGCAGGAATCAGGTCTCCTGCGGGGGTCAAGGGACGGCTTGGACACTCACCGGGCGAGAGAGGACTCCTGGCCATCAGACAGCCCCCTGGAAAATCCCCCGCCCAGGCCCCCGGTCCCCAAGTCTTTCCTGCGCACACTGTCTCTGAGGAGCTGGGAGAGCTGCTGGGAAGTGTGGCCCATGGGAAATCGCGCGGTCCCCTGGGTGGCAGGGAGGGCTCCTGTGTCCACGGACAGGTGCCCAGGGACCCTGTGGAACTGCTGTGACCTCTAAAGGGTGGGTCAGGTGAGCCGAGGGAGGCGTGTGCTTGGGAGCCTGAGTGCGCATGCGCGGCCCACGTATAGGCCCGAAACGAGCCAGCCGCGGCTCGGAGAAAAGCCATCTCCTGGGGCCTCCCCATGTTCCTCCACTCCTCAAGCGTCACCCCTTTAAGGATGGAAGAAAAGGGGGATCTTCGCAGTGGTGGGTTCGGGCCAGAGGGCTCTGCGGGTTTGCCTCCACGTACGCCAGGTGCTCGCACAACGGGCCCAGGTGTTTGAGCCCCGTGGAGGCAGAGGGCTGCTTATTGCTGGATGATAGTGTCCTGCAGGGTTAAGGGACGGCGTGGGCACTCCCAGGGCGACAGAGGGCACCTGGCCTTTAGAGAGTTCCCTGGAAAATTCCCCGCCCAGGCCCCTGGTCCACAAGTCTATCCTGCGCACAGTGTCTGTGCGAGGCTGGGAGTGCTTCCGGGCAGTGTTCCCCAGCGGAAATCGCGTGGTCCTCTAGGTGGCAGGGAGGGCTCCTGTGTCCACGGACAGGTGCCCAGGGACCCTGTGGAACTGCTGTGACCTCTAAAGGGTGGGTCAGGTGAGCCGAGGGAGGCGTGTGCTTGGGAGCCTGAGTGCGCATGCGCGGCCCACCTATAGGCCCGAAACGAGCCAGCCGCGGCTTGGAGAAAAGCCATCTCCTGGGGGCCTCCCCATGTTCTTCCATTCCTCAAGTGTGACCCCTTTACGGATGGAAGAAAAGGGGGATCTTCGCAGTGGTGGGTTCGGGCCAGAGGGCTCTGCGGGTTTGCCTCCACGTACGCCAGGTGCTCGCACAACGGGCCCAGGTGTTTGAGCCCCGTGGAGGCAGAGGGCTGCTTATTGCTGGATGATAGTGTCCTGCAGGGTTAAGGGACGGCGTGGGCACTCCCAGGGCGACAGAGGGCACCGGACCCTTAGAGAGTGCCATGGGAAATCCCCCGCCCATGCCCCCGGTACCCAAGTCTGTCCTTAGCACACTGTCTGTGCGGGGCTGAGGTGCTGCTAGGCAGTGTGGCCTGTGGGAAATCACGCGGTCCTCTGAGTGGCAGGGAGGGCTTCTGTTTCCCCGAACAGTTGCGCAGGGACCCTGTAAAACTGCTGTGACCTCTCAAGGTGGGTCACGTGACCCCTCAGGGGTGGGTCACGAGACCCCTCAGGGGTGGGTCACGTGACCCCTCAGGGGTGGGTCACGTGACCCCTCAGGGGTGGGTCACGAGACCCCTCAGGGGTGGGTCACGTGACCCCTTAGGGGTGGGTCACGTGACCCCTCAGGGGTGGGTCACGAGACCCCTCAGGGGTGGGTCACGTGACCCCTCAAGGGTAGGTCAGGAGACACCTCAAGGGTGGGTCCCGTGACCCGAGGGAGGCTTGCGTGGGGAGCCTGAGTGCGCACGCCCGGCCCCCGTATAGGCCCAAAACGAGCCAGCCGCGGCTCGGAGAAAAGCCATCTCTGGGGGCCTCCCCATGTTCTTCCACTCCTCAAGCGTGACCCCTTTAGGGATGGAAGAAAACGGGGATCTTCACAGTGGTGGGTTCGGGCCAGAGGGCTCTGCGGTTTTGCCTCCACGTACGCCAGGTGCCCGCACACCGGGCCCAGGTGTTTGAGCCCCGTGGAGGCAGAGGGCTGCTTATTGCTGGATGATAGTGTCCTGCAGGGTTAAGGGACGGCGTGGGCACTCCCAGGGCGACAGAGGGCACCGGACCCTTAGAGAGTGCCATGGGAAATCCCCCGCCCATGCCCCCGGTACCCAAGTCTGTCCTTAGCACACTGTCTGTGCGGGGCTGAGGTGCTGCTAGGCAGTGTGGCCTGTGGGAAATCACGCGGTCCTCTGAGTGGCAGGGAGGGCTTCTGTTTCCCCGAACAGTTGCGCAGGGACCCTGTAAAACTGCTGTGACCTCTCAAGGTGGGTCACGTGACCCCTCAGGGGTGGGTCACGAGACCCCTCAGGGGTGGGTCAAGTGACCACTCAAGGGTGGGTCACATGACCCCTCAGGGGTTGGTCACGTGACCCCTCAGGGGTGGGTCACGAGACCCCTCAGGGGTGGGTCACGTGACCCCTCAGGGGTGGGTCACGTGACCCCTCAGGGGTGGGTCACGAGACCCCTCTGGGGTCGGTCACGTGACCCCTCAGGGGTGGGTCACGTGACCCCTCAGGGGTGGGTCACGAGACCCCTCAGGGGTTGGTCACGTGACCCCTCAAGGGTGGGTCACGAGACCCCTCAGGGGTGGGTCACGTGACCCCTCAGGGGTGGGTCATGTGACCCCTCAGGGGTGGGTCACGAGACCCCTTAGGGGTGGGTCACGTGACCCCTCAGGGGTGGGTCACGAGACCCCTCAGGGGTGGGTCACGTGACCCCTCAAGGGTAGGTCAGGAGACACCTCAAGGGTGGGTCCCGTGACCCGAGGGAGGCTTGCGTGGGGAGCCTGAGTGCGCACGCGCGGCCCCCGTATAGGCCCAAAACGAGCCAGCCGCGGCTCGGAGAAAAGCCATCTCTGGGGGCCTCCCCATGTTCTTCCACTCCTCAAGCGTGACCCCTTTAGGGATGGAAGAAAACGGGGATCTTCACAGTGGTGGGTTCGGGCCAGAGGGCTCTGCGGGTTTGCCTCCACGTACGCCAGGTGCCCGCACACCGGGCCCAGGTGTTTGAGCCCCGTGGAGGCAGAGGGCTGGTTATTGCTGGATGCAAGTGTCCTGCGGGGTAAAGTAACGGCATGGGCACTCCCCGGGCCACACAGGGCACCGGACCCTTAGAGAGTTCCATGGGAAATCCCCCGCCCATGCCCCCGGTACCCAAGTCTGTTCTTAGCACACTGTCTGTTCGGGGCTGAAGGTGCTGCTAGGCAGTGTGGCCTGTGGGAAATCACGCGGTCCTCTGAGTGGCAGAAGGGCTTCTGTTTAACCGAACAGGTGCGCAGGGACCCTGTAAAACTGCTGTGACCTCTCAAGGTGGGTCACGAGACCCCTCAAGGGTGGGTCACGGGACCCCACAAGGGTGGTTAACGTGACCCCACAAGGGTGGGTCACGAGACCCCTCAGGGGTGGGTCACGTGACCACTCAAGGGTGGGTCACGTGACCCCTCAGGGGTTGGTCACGTGACCCCTCAGGGGTTGGTCACGAGACCCCTCAGGGGTGGGTCACGTGACCCCTCAGGGGTGGGTCACGTGACCCCTCAGGGGTGGGTCACGTGACCCCTCGGGGGTGGGTCACGAGACCCCTTAGGGGTGGGTCACGTGACCCCTCAGGATCGGTCACGTGACCCCTCAAGGGTAGGTCAGGAGACACCTCAAGGGTGGGTCCCGTGACCCGAGGGAGGCTTGCGTGGGGAGCCTGAGTGCGCACGCGCGGCCCCCGTATAGGCCCAAAACGAGCCAGCCGCGGCTCGGAGAAAAGCCATCTCTGGGGGCCTCCCCATGTTCTTCCACTCCTCAAGCGTGACCCCTTTACGGATGGAAGAAAAGGGGGATCTTCGCAGTGGTGGGGTCAGGCCTGAGGTGTCTGTTTGTTTGCCTCCATGTAGGCCAGTTGCTGGCACACCGTGCCCAGGTGTCCCGGCACCATGTGGCTAGAGGGCCGCTTATGGCAGGAATCAGGTCTCCTGCGGGGGTCAAGGGACGGCTTGGACACTCACCGGGCGAGAGAGGACTCCTGGCCATCAGACAGCCCCCTGGAAAATCCCCCGCCCAGGCCCCCGGTCCCCAAGTCTTTCCTGCGCACACTGTCTCTGAGGAGCTGGGAGAGCTGCTGGGAAGTGTGGCCCATGGGAAATCGCGCGGTCCCCTGGGTGGCAGGGAGGGCTCCTGTGTCCACGGACAGGTGCCCAGGGACCCTGTGGAACTGCTGTGACCTCTAAAGGGTGGGTCAGGTGAGCCGAGGGAGGCGTGTGCTTGGGAGCCTGAGTGCGCATGCGCGGCCCACGTATAGGCCCGAAACGAGCCAGCCGCGGCTCGGAGAAAAGCCATCTCCTGGGGCCTCCCCATGTTCCTCCACTCCTCAAGCGTCACCCCTTTAAGGATGGAAGAAAAGGGGGATCTTCGCAGTGGTGGGTTCGGGCCAGAGGGCTCTGCGGGTTTGCCTCCACGTACGCCAGGTGCTCGCACAACGGGCCCAGGTGTTTGAGCCCCGTGGAGGCAGAGGGCTGCTTATTGCTGGATGATAGTGTCCTGCAGGGTTAAGGGACGGCGTGGGCACTCCCAGGGCGACAGAGGGCACCTGGCCTTTAGAGAGTTCCCTGGAAAATTCCCCGCCCAGGCCCCTGGTCCACAAGTCTATCCTGCGCACAGTGTCTGTGCGAGGCTGGGAGTGCTTCCGGGCAGTGTTCCCCAGCGGAAATCGCGTGGTCCTCTAGGTGGCAGGGAGGGCTCCTGTGTCCACGGACAGGTGCCCAGGGACCCTGTGGAACTGCTGTGACCTCTAAAGGGTGGGTCAGGTGAGCCGAGGGAGGCGTGTGCTTGGGAGCCTGAGTGCGCATGCGCGGCCCACGTATAGGCCCGAAACGAGCCAGCCGCGGCTTGGAGAAAAGCCATCTCCTGGGGGCCTCCCCATGTTCTTCCATTCCTCAAGCGTGACCCCTTTACGGATGGAAGAAAAGGGGGATCTTCGCAGTGGTGGGTTCGGGCCAGAGGGCTCTGCGGGTTTGCCTCCACGTACGCCAGGTGCTCGCACAACGGGCCCAGGTGTTTGAGCCCCGTGGAGGCAGAGGGCTGCTTATTGCTGGATGATAGTGTCCTGCAGGGTTAAGGGACGGCGTGGGCACTCCCAGGGCGACAGAGGGCACCGGACCCTTAGAGAGTGCCATGGGAAATCCCCCGCCCATGCCCCCGGTACCCAAGTCTGTCCTTAGCACACTGTCTGTGCGGGGCTGAGGTGCTGCTAGGCAGTGTGGCCTGTGGGAAATCACGCGGTCCTCTGAGTGGCAGGGAGGGCTTCTGTTTCCCCGAACAGTTGCGCAGGGACCCTGTAAAACTGCTGTGACCTCTCAAGGTGGGTCACGTGACCCCTCAGGGGTGGGTCACGAGACCCCTCAGGGGTGGGTCACGTGACCCCTCAGGGGTGGGTCACGTGACCCCTCAGGGGTGGGTCACGAGACCCCTCAGGGGTGGGTCACGTGACCCCTTAGGGGTGGGTCACGTGACCCCTCAGGGGTGGGTCACGAGACCCCTCAGGGGTGGGTCACGTGACCCCTCAAGGGTAGGTCAGGAGACACCTCAAGGGTGGGTCCCGTGACCCGAGGGAGGCTTGCGTGGGGAGCCTGAGTGCGCACGCCCGGCCCCCGTATAGGCCCAAAACGAGCCAGCCGCGGCTCGGAGAAAAGCCATCTCTGGGGGCCTCCCCATGTTCTTCCACTCCTCAAGCGTGACCCCTTTAGGGATGGAAGAAAACGGGGATCTTCACAGTGGTGGGTTCGGGCCAGAGGGCTCTGCGGTTTTGCCTCCACGTACGCCAGGTGCCCGCACACCGGGCCCAGGTGTTTGAGCCCCGTGGAGGCAGAGGGCTGCTTATTGCTGGATGATAGTGTCCTGCAGGGTTAAGGGACGGCGTGGGCACTCCCAGGGCGACAGAGGGCACCGGACCCTTAGAGAGTGCCATGGGAAATCCCCCGCCCATGCCCCCGGTACCCAAGTCTGTCCTTAGCACACTGTCTGTGCGGGGCTGAGGTGCTGCTAGGCAGTGTGGCCTGTGGGAAATCACGCGGTCCTCTGAGTGGCAGGGAGGGCTTCTGTTTCCCCGAACAGTTGCGCAGGGACCCTGTAAAACTGCTGTGACCTCTCAAGGTGGGTCACGTGACCCCTCAGGGGTGGGTCACGAGACCCCTCAGGGGTGGGTCACGTGACCCCTCAGGGGTGGGTCACGTGACCCCTCAGGGGTGGGTCACGAGACCCCTCAGGGGTGGGTCACGTGACCCCTCAGGGGTGGGTCACGAGACCCCTCAGGGGTGGGTCACGTGACCCCTCAGGGGTGGGTCACGTGACCCCTCAGGCGTGGGTCACGAGACCCCTTAGGGGTGGGTCACGTGACCCCTCAGGGGTGGGTCACGAGACCCCTCAGGGGTGGGTCACGTGACCCCTCAAGGGTAGGTCAGGAGACACCTCAAGGGTGGGTCCCGTGACCCGAGGGAGGCTTGCGTGGGGAGCCTGAGTGCGCACGCCCGGCCCCCGTATAGGCCCAAAACGAGCCAGCCGCGGCTCGGAGAAAAGCCATCTCTGGGGGCCTCCCCATGTTCTTCCACTCCTCAAGCGTGACCCCTTTAGGGATGGAAGAAAACGGGGATCTTCACAGTGGTGGGTTCGGGCCAGAGGGCTCTGCGGTTTTGCCTCCACGTACGCCAGGTGCCCGCACACCGGGCCCAGGTGTTTGAGCCCCGTGGAGGCAGAGGGCTGCTTATTGCTGGATGATAGTGTCCTGCAGGGTTAAGGGACGGCGTGGGCACTCCCAGGGCGACAGAGGGCACCGGACCCTTAGAGAGTGCCATGGGAAATCCCCCGCCCATGCCCCCGGTACCCAAGTCTGTCCTTAGCACACTGTCTGTGCGGGGCTGAGGTGCTGCTAGGCAGTGTGGCCTGTGGGAAATCACGCGGTCCTCTGAGTGGCAGGGAGGGCTTCTGTTTCCCCGAACAGTTGCGCAGGGACCCTGTAAAACTGCTGTGACCTCTCAAGGTGGGTCACGTGACCCCTCAGGGGTGGGTCACGAGACCCCTCAGGGGTGGGTCACGTGACCCCTCAGGGGTGGGTCACGTGACCCCTCAGGGGTGGGTCACGAGACCCCTCAGGGGTGGGTCACGTGACCCCTCAGGGGTGGGTCACGAGACCCCTCAGGGGTGGGTCACGTGACCCCTCAGGGGTGGGTCACGTGACCCCTCAGGCGTGGGTCACGAGACCCCTTAGGGGTGGGTCACGTGACCCCTCAGGGGTGGGTCACGAGACCCCTCAGGGGTGGGTCACGTGACCCCTCAAGGGTAGGTCAGGAGACACCTCAAGGGTGGGTCCCGTGACCCGAGGGAGGCTTGCGTGGGGAGCCTGAGTGCGCACGCCCGGCCCCCGTATAGGCCCAAAACGAGCCAGCCGCGGCTCGGAGAAAAGCCATCTCTGGGGGCCTCCCCATGTTCTTCCACTCCTCAAGCGTGACCCCTTTAGGGATGGAAGAAAACGGGGATCTTCACAGTGGTGGGTTCGGGCCAGAGGGCTCTGCGGTTTTGCCTCCACGTACGCCAGGTGCCCGCACACCGGGCCCAGGTGTTTGAGCCCCGTGGAGGCAGAGGGCTGGTTATTGCTGGATGCAAGTGTCCTGCGGGGTAGAGTAACGGCATGGGCACTCCCCGGGCCACACAGGGCACCGGACCCTTAGAGAGTTCCATGGGAAATCCCCCGCCCATGCCCCCGGTACCCAAGTCTGTTCTTAGCACACTGTCTGTTCGGGGCTGAAGGTGCTGCTAGGCAGTGTGGCCTGTGGGAAATCACGCGGTCCTCTGAGTGGCAGGGAGGGCTTCTGTTTAACCGAACAGGTGCGCAGGGACCCTGTAAAACTGCTGTGACCTCTCAAGGTGGGTCACGAGACCCCTCAAGGGTGGGTCACGGGACCCCACAAGGGTGGGTAACGTGACCCCACAAGGGTGGGTCACGAGACCCCTCAGGGGTGGGTCAAGTGACCACTCAAGGGTGGGTCACATGACCCCTCAGGGGTTGGTCACGTGACCCCTCAGGGGTGGGTCACGAGACCCCTCAGGGGTGGGTCACGTGACCCCTCAGGGGTGGGTCACGTGACCCCTCAGGGGTGGGTCACGAGACCCCTCTGGGGTCGGTCACGTGACCCCTCAGGGGTGGGTCACGTGACCCCTCAGGGGTGGGTCACGAGACCCCTCAGGGGTTGGTCACGTGACCCCTCAAGGGTGGGTCACGAGACCCCTCAGGGGTGGGTCACGTGACCCCTCAGGGGTGGGTCATGTGACCCCTCAGGGGTGGGTCACGAGACCCCTTAGGGGTGGGTCACGTGACCCCTCAGGGGTGGGTCACGAGACCCCTCAGGGGTGGGTCACGTGACCCCTCAAGGGTAGGTCAGGAGACACCTCAAGGGTGGGTCCCGTGACCCGAGGGAGGCTTGCGTGGGGAGCCTGAGTGCGCACGCGCGGCCCCCGTATAGGCCCAATACGAGCCAGCCGAGGCTCGGAGAAAAGCCATCTCTGGGGGCCTCCCCATGTTCTTCCACTCCTCAAGCGTGACCCCTTTAGGGATGGAAGAAAACGGGGATCTTCACAGTGGTGGGTTCGGGCCAGAGGGCTCTGCGGGTTTGCCTCCACGTACGCCAGGTGCCCGCACACCGGGCCCAGGTGTTTGAGCCCCGTGGAGGCAGAGGGCTGGTTATTGCTGGATGCAAGTGTCCTGCGGGGTAAAGTAACGGCATGGGCACTCCCCGGGCCACACAGGGCACCGGACCCTTAGAGAGTTCCATGGGAAATCCCCCGCCCATGCCCCCGGTACCCAAGTCTGTTCTTAGCACACTGTCTGTTCGGGGCTGAAGGTGCTGCTAGGCAGTGTGGCCTGTGGGAAATCACGCGGTCCTCTGAGTGGCAGAAGGGCTTCTGTTTAACCGAACAGGTGCGCAGGGACCCTGTAAAACTGCTGTGACCTCTCAAGGTGGGTCACGAGACCCCTCAAGGGTGGGTCACGGGACCCCACAAGGGTGGTTAACGTGACCCCACAAGGGTGGGTCACGAGACCCCTCAGGGGTGGGTCACGTGACCACTCAAGGGTGGGTCACGTGACCCCTCAGGGGTTGGTCACGTGCCCCCTCAGGGGTGGGTCACGAGACCCCTCAGGGGTGGGTCACGTGACCCCTCAGGGGTGGGTCACGTGACCCCTCGGGGGTGGGTCACGTGACCCCTCGGGGGTGGGTCACGAGACCCCTTAGGGGTGGGTCACGTGACCCCTCAGGATCGGTCACGTGACCCCTCAAGGGTAGGTCAGGAGACACCTCAAGGGTGGGTCCCGTGACCCGAGGGAGGCTTGCGTGGGGAGCCTGAGTGCGCACGCGCGGCCCCCGTATAGGCCCAAAACGAGCCAGCCGCGGCTCGGAGAAAAGCCATCTCTGGGGGCCTCCCCATGTTCTTCCACTCCTCAAGCGTGACCCCTTTACGGATGGAAGAAAAGGGGGATCTTCGCAGTGGTGGGGTCAGGCCTGAGGTGTCTGTTTGTTTGCCTCCATGTAGGCCAGTTGCTGGCACACCGTGCCCAGGTGTCCCGGCACCATGTGGCTAGAGGGCCGCTTATGGCAGGAATCAGGTCTCCTGCGGGGGTCAAGGGACGGCTTGGACACTCACCGGGCGAGAGAGGACTCCTGGCCATCAGACAGCCCCCTGGAAAATCCCCCGCCCAGGCCCCCGGTCCCCAAGTCTTTCCTGCGCACACTGTCTCTGAGGAGCTGGGAGAGCTGCTGGGAAGTGTGGCCCATGGGAAATCGCGCGGTCCCCTGGGTGGCAGGGAGGGCTCCTGTGTCCACGGACAGGTGCCCAGGGACCCTGTGGAACTGCTGTGACCTCTAAAGGGTGGGTCAGGTGAGCCGAGGGAGGCGTGTGCTTGGGAGCCTGAGTGCGCATGCGCGGCCCACGTATAGGCCCGAAACGAGCCAGCCGCGGCTCGGAGAAAAGCCATCTCCTGGGGCCTCCCCATGTTCCTCCACTCCTCAAGCGTCACCCCTTTAAGGATGGAAGAAAAGGGGGATCTTCGCAGTGGTGGGTTCGGGCCAGAGGGCTCTGCGGGTTTGCCTCCACGTACGCCAGGTGCTCGCACAACGGGCCCAGGTGTTTGAGCCCCGTGGAGGCAGAGGGCTGCTTATTGCTGGATGATAGTGTCCTGCAGGGTTAAGGGACGGCGTGGGCACTCCCAGGGCGACAGAGGGCACCTGGCCTTTAGAGAGTTCCCTGGAAAATTCCCCGCCCAGGCCCCTGGTCCACAAGTCTATCCTGCGCACAGTGTCTGTGCGAGGCTGGGAGTGCTTCCGGGCAGTGTTCCCCAGCGGAAATCGCGTGGTCCTCTAGGTGGCAGGGAGGGCTCCTGTGTCCACGGACAGGTGCCCAGGGACCCTGTGGAACTGCTGTGACCTCTAAAGGGTGGGTCAGGTGAGCCGAGGGAGGCGTGTGCTTGGGAGCCTGAGTGCGCATGCGCGGCCCACGTATAGGCCCGAAACGAGCCAGCCGCGGCTTGGAGAAAAGCCATCTCCTGGGGGCCTCCCCATGTTCTTCCATTCCTCAAGCGTGACCCCTTTACGGATGGAAGAAAAGGGGGATCTTCGCAGTGGTGGGTTCGGGCCAGAGGGCTCTGCGGGTTTGCCTCCACGTACGCCAGGTGCTCGCACAACGGGCCCAGGTGTTTGAGCCCCGTGGAGGCAGAGGGCTGCTTATTGCTGGATGATAGTGTCCTGCAGGGTTAAGGGACGGCGTGGGCACTCCCAGGGCGACAGAGGGCACCGGACCCTTAGAGAGTGCCATGGGAAATCCCCCGCCCATGCCCCCGGTACCCAAGTCTGTCCTTAGCACACTGTCTGTGCGGGGCTGAGGTGCTGCTAGGCAGTGTGGCCTGTGGGAAATCACGCGGTCCTCTGAGTGGCAGGGAGGGCTTCTGTTTCCCCGAACAGTTGCGCAGGGACCCTGTAAAACTGCTGTGACCTCTCAAGGTGGGTCACGTGACCCCTCAGGGGTGGGTCACGAGACCCCTCAGGGGTGGGTCACGTGACCCCTCAGGGGTGGGTCACGTGACCCCTCAGGGGTGGGTCACGAGACCCCTCAGGGGTGGGTCACGTGACCCCTTAGGGGTGGGTCACGTGACCCCTCAGGGGTGGGTCACGAGACCCCTCAGGGGTGGGTCACGTGACCCCTCAAGGGTAGGTCAGGAGACACCTCAAGGGTGGGTCCCGTGACCCGAGGGAGGCTTGCGTGGGGAGCCTGAGTGCGCACGCCCGGCCCCCGTATAGGCCCAAAACGAGCCAGCCGCGGCTCGGAGAAAAGCCATCTCTGGGGGCCTCCCCATGTTCTTCCACTCCTCAAGCGTGACCCCTTTAGGGATGGAAGAAAACGGGGATCTTCACAGTGGTGGGTTCGGGCCAGAGGGCTCTGCGGTTTTGCCTCCACGTACGCCAGGTGCCCGCACACCGGGCCCAGGTGTTTGAGCCCCGTGGAGGCAGAGGGCTGGTTATTGCTGGATGCAAGTGTCCTGCGGGGTAGAGTAACGGCATGGGCACTCCCCGGGCCACACAGGGCACCGGACCCTTAGAGAGTTCCATGGGAAATCCCCCGCCCATGCCCCCGGTACCCAAGTCTGTTCTTAGCACACTGTCTGTTCGGGGCTGAAGGTGCTGCTAGGCAGTGTGGCCTGTGGGAAATCACGCGGTCCTCTGAGTGGCAGGGAGGGCTTCTGTTTAACCGAACAGGTGCGCAGGGACCCTGTAAAACTGCTGTGACCTCTCAAGGTGGGTCACGAGACCCCTCAAGGGTGGGTCACGGGACCCCACAAGGGTGGGTAACGTGACCCCACAAGGGTGGGTCACGAGACCCCTCAGGGGTGGGTCACGTGACCACTCAAGGGTGGGTCACATGACCCCTCAGGGGTTGGTCACGTGACCCCTCAGGGGTGGGTCACGAGACCCCTCAGGGGTGGGTCACGTGACCCCTCAGGGGTGGGTCACGTGACCCCTCAGGGGTGGGTCACGAGACCCCTCTGGGGTCGGTCACGTGACCCCTCAGGGGTGGGTCACGAGACCCCTTAGGGGTGGGTCACGTGACCCCTCAGGGGTGGGTCACGAGACCCCTCAGGGGTTGGTCACGTGACCCCTCAAGGGTGGGTCACGAGACCCCTCAGGGGTGGGTCACGTGACCCCTCAGGGGTGGGTCACGTGACCCCTCAGGGGTGGGTCACGAGACCCCTTAGGGGTGGGTCACGTGACCCCTCAGGGGTGGGTCACGAGACCCCTCAGGGGTGGGTCACGTGACCCCTCAAGGGTAGGTCAGGAGACACCTCAAGGGTGGGTCCCGTGACCCGAGGGAGGCTTGCGTGGGGAGCCTGAGTGCGCACGCGCGGCCCCCGTATAGGCCCAAAACGAGCCAGCCGCGGCTCAGAGAAAAGCCATCTCTGGGGGCCTCCCCATGTTCTTCCACTCCTCAAGCGTGACCCCTTTAGGGATGGAAGAAAACGGGGATCTTCACAGTGGTGGGTTCGGACCAGAGGGCTCTGCGGGTTTGCCTCCACGTACGCCAGGTGCCCGCACACCGGGCCCAGGTGTTTGAGCCCCGTGGAGGCAGAGGGCTGGTTATTGCTGGATGCAAGTGTCCTGCGGGGTAAAGTAACGGCATGGGCACTCCCCGGGCCACACAGGGCACCGGACCCTTAGAGAGTTCCATGGGAAATCCCCCGCCCATGCCCCCGGTACCCAAGTCTGTTCTTAGCACACTGTCTGTTCGGGGCTGAAGGTGCTGCTAGGCAGTGTGGCCTGTGGGAAATCACGCGGTCCTCTGAGTGGCAGGGAGGGCTTCTGTTTAACCGAACAGGTGCGCAGGGACCCTGTAAAACTGCTGTGACCTCTCAAGGTGGGTCACGAGACCCCTCAAGGGTGGGTCACGGGACCCCACAAGGGTGGTTAACGTGACCCCACAAGGGTGGGTCACGAGACCCCTCAGGGGTGGGTCACGTGACCACTCAAGGGTGGGTCACGTAACCCCTCAGGGGTTGGTCACGTGACCCCTCAGGGGTGGGTCACGAGACCCCTCAGGGGTGGGTCACGTGACCCCTCAGGGGTGGGTCACGAGACCCCTTAGGGGTGGGTCACGTGACCCCTCAGGATCGGTCACGTGACCCCTCAAGGGTAGGTCAGGAGACACCTCAAGGGTGGGTCCCGTGACCCGAGGGAGGCTTGCGTGGGGAGCCTGAGTGCGCACGCCCGGCCCCCGTATAGGCCCAAAACGAGCCAGCCGCGGCTCGGAGAAAAGCCATCTCTGGGGGCCTCCCCATGTTCTTCCACTCCTCAAGCGTGACCCCTTTAGGGATGGAAGAAAACGGGGATCTTCACAGTGGTGGGTTCGGGCCAGAGGGCTCTGCGGTTTTGCCTCCACGTACGCCAGGTGCCCGCACACCGGGCCCAGGTGTTTGAGCCCCGTGGAGGCAGAGGGCTGGTTATTGCTGGATGCAAGTGTCCTGCGGGGTAGAGTAACGGCATGGGCACTCCCCGGGCCACACAGGGCACCGGACCCTTAGAGAGTTCCATGGGAAATCCCCCGCCCATGCCCCCGGTACCCAAGTCTGTTCTTAGCACACTGTCTGTTCGGGGCTGAAGGTGCTGCTAGGCAGTGTGGCCTGTGGGAAATCACGCGGTCCTCTGAGTGGCAGGGAGGGCTTCTGTTTAACCGAACAGGTGCGCAGGGACCCTGTAAAACTGCTGTGACCTCTCAAGGTGGGTCACGAGACCCCTCAAGGGTGGGTCACGGGACCCCACAAGGGTGGTTAACGTGACCCCACAAGGGTGGGTCACGAGACCCCTCAGGGGTGGGTCAAGTGACCACTCAAGGGTGGGTCACATGACCCCTCAGGGGTTGGTCACGTGACCCCTCAGGGGTGGGTCACGAGACCCCTCAGGGGTGGGTCACGTGACCCCTCAGGGGTGGGTCACGTGACCCCTCAGGGGTGGGTCACGAGACCCCTCTGGGGTCGGTCACGTGACCCCTCAGGGGTGGGTCACGTGACCCCTCAGGGGTGGGTCACGAGACCCCTCAGGGGTTGGTCACGTGACCCCTCAAGGGTGGGTCACGAGACCCCTCAGGGGTGGGTCACGTGACCCCTCAGGGGTGGGTCATGTGACCCCTCAGGGGTGGGTCACGAGACCCCTTAGGGGTGGGTCACGTGACCCCTCAGGGGTGGGTCACGTGACCCCTCAAGGGTAGGTCAGGAGACACCTCAAGGGTGGGTCCCGTGACCCGAGGGAGGCTTGCGTGGGGAGCCTGAGTGCGCACGCGCGGCCCCCGTATAGGCCCAAAACGAGCCAGCCGCGGCTCGGAGAAAAGCCATCTCTGGGGGCCTCCCCATGTTCTTCCACTCCTCAAGCGTGACCCCTTTACGGATGGAAGAAAAGGGGGATCTTCGCAGTGGTGTGGTCAGGCCTGAGGTGTCTGTTTGTTTGCCTCCATGTAGGCCAGTTGCTGGCACACCGTGCCCAGGTGTCCCGGCACCATGTGGCTAGAGGGCCGCTTATGGCAGGAATCAGGTCTCCTGCGGGGGTCAAGGGACGGCTTGGACACTCACCGGGCGAGAGAGGACTCCTGGCCATCAGACAGCCCCCTGGAAAATCCCCCGCCCAGGCCCCCGGTCCCCAAGTCTTTCCTGCGCACACTGTCTCTGAGGAGCTGGGAGAGCTGCTGGGAAGTGTGGCCCATGGGAAATCGCGCGGTCCCCTGGGTGGCAGGGAGGGCTCCTGTGTCCACGGACAGGTGCCCAGGGACCCTGTGGAACTGCTGTGACCTCTAAAGGGTGGGTCAGGTGAGCCGAGGGAGGCGTGTGCTTGGGAGACTGAGTGCGCATGCGCGGCCCACGTATAGGCCCGAAACGAGCCAGCCGCGGCTCGGAGAAAAGCCATCTCCTGGGGCCTCCCCATGTTCCTCCACTCCTCAAGCGTCACCCCTTTAAGGATGGAAGAAAAGGGGGATCTTCGCAGTGGTGGGTTCGGGCCAGAGGGCTCTGCGGGTTTGCCTCCACGTACGCCAGGTGCTCGCACAACGGGCCCAGGTGTTTGAGCCCCGTGGAGGCAGAGGGCTGCTTATTGCTGGATGATAGTGTCCTGCAGGGTTAAGGGACGGCGTGGGCACTCCCAGGGCGACAGAGGGCACCTGGCCTTTAGAGAGTTCCCTGGAAAATTCCCCGCCCAGGCCCCTGGTCCACAAGTCTATCCTGCGCACAGTGTCTGTGCGAGGCTGGGAGTGCTTCCGGGCAGTGTTCCCCAGCGGAAATCGCGTGGTCCTCTAGGTGGCAGGGAGGGCTCCTGTGTCCACGGACAGGTGCCCAGGGACCCTGTGGATCTGCTGTGACCTCTAAAGGGTGGGTCAGGTGAGCCGAGGGAACGTGTGCTTGGGAGCCTGAGTGCGCATGCGCGGCCCACGTATAGGACCGAAACGAGCCAGCCGCGGCTTGGAGAAAAGCCATCTCCTGGGGGCCTCCCCATGTTCTTCCATTCCTCAAGCGTGACCCCTTTACGGATGGAAGAAAAGGGGGATCTTCGCAGTGGTGGGTTCGGGCCAGAGGGCTCTGCGGGTTTGCCTCCACGTACGCCAGGTGCTCGCACTACGGGCCCAGGTGTTTGAGCCCCGTGGAGGCAGAGGGCTGCTTATTGCTGGATGATAGTGTCCTGCAGGGTTAAGGGACGGCGTGGGCACTCCCAGGGCGACAGAGGGCACCGGACCCTTAGAGAGTGCCATGGGAAATCCCCCGCCCATGCCCCCGGTACCCAAGTCTGTCCTTAGCACACTGTCTGTGCGGGGCTGAGGTGCTGCTAGGCAGTGTGGCCTGGGAAATCACGCGGTCCTCTGAGTGGCAGGGAGGGCTTCTGTTTCCCCGAACAGTTGCGCAGGGACCCTGTAAAACTGCTGTGACCTCTCAAGGTGGGTCACGTGACCCCTCAGGGGTGGGTCACGAGACCCCTCAGGGGTGGGTCACGTGACCCCTCAGGGGTGGGTCACGTGACCCCTCAGGGGTGGGTCACGAGACCCCTCAGGGGTGGGTCACGTGACCCCTCAAGGGTGGGTCACGAGACCCCTCAGGGGTGGGTCACGTGACCCCTCAGGGGTGGGTCACGTGACCCCTCAGGCGTGGGTCACGAGACCCCTTAGGGGTGGGTCACGTGACCCCTCAGGGGTGGGTCACGAGACCCCTCAGGGGTGGGTCACGTGACCCCTCAAGGGTAGGTCAGGAGACACCTCAAGGGTGGGTCCCGTGACCCGAGGGAGGCTTGCGTGGGGAGCCTGAGTGCGCACGCCCGGCCCCCGTATAGGCCCAAAACGAGCCAGCCGCGGCTCGGAGAAAAGCCATCTCTGGGGGCCTCCCCATGTTCTTCCACTCCTCAAGCGTGACCCCTTTAGGGATGGAAGAAAACGGGGATCTTCACAGTGGTGGGTTCGGGCCAGAGGGCTCTGCGGTTTTGCCTCCACGTACGCCAGGTGCCCGCACACCGGGCCCAGGTGTTTGAGCCCCGTGGAGGCAGAGGGCTGGTTATTGCTGGATGCAAGTGTCCTGCGGGGTAGAGTAACGGCATGGGCACTCCCCGGGCCACACAGGGCACCGGACCCTTAGAGAGTTCCATGGGAAATCCCCCGCCCATGCCCCCGGTACCCAAGTCTGTTCTTAGCACACTGTCTGTTCGGGGCTGAAGGTGCTGCTAGGCAGTGTGGCCTGTGGGAAATCACGCGGTCCTCTGAGTGGCAGGGAGGGCTTCTGTTTAACCGAACAGGTGCGCAGGGACCCTGTAAAACTGCTGTGACCTCTCAAGGTGGGTCACGAGACCCCTCAAGGGTGGGTCACGGGACCCCACAAGGGTGGGTAACGTGACCCCACAAGGGTGGGTCACGAGACCCCTCAGGGGTGGGTCAAGTGACCACTCAAGGGTGGGTCACATGACCCCTCAGGGGTTGGTCACGTGACCCCTCAGGGGTGGGTCACGAGACCCCTCAGGGGTGGGTCACGTGACCCCTCAGGGGTGGGTCACGTGACCCCTCAGGGGTGGGTCACGAGACCCCTCTGGGGTCGGTCACGTGACCCCTCAGGGGTGGGTCACGTGACCCCTCAGGGGTGGGTCACGAGACCCCTCAGGGGTTGGTCACGTGACCCCTCAAGGGTGGGTCACGAGACCCCTCAGGGGTGGGTCACGTGACCCCTCAGGGGTGGGTCATGTGACCCCTCAGGGGTGGGTCACGAGACCCCTTAGGGGTGGGTCACGTGACCCCTCAGGGGTGGGTCACGAGACCCCTCAGGGGTGGGTCACGTGACCCCTCAAGGGTAGGTCAGGAGACACCTCAAGGGTGGGTCCCGTGACCCGAGGGAGGCTTGCGTGGGGAGCCTGAGTGCGCACGCGCGGCCCCCGTATAGGCCCAAAACGAGCCAGCCGCGGCTCGGAGAAAAGCCATCTCTGGGGGCCTCCCCATGTTCTTCCACTCCTCAAGCGTGACCCCTTTAGGGATGGAAGAAAACGGGGATCTTCACAGTGGTGGGTTCGGGCCAGAGGGCTCTGCGGGTTTGCCTCCACGTACGCCAGGTGCCCGCACACCGGGCCCAGGTGTTTGAGCCCCGTGGAGGCAGAGGGCTGGTTATTGCTGGATGCAAGTGTCCTGCGGGGTAAAGTAACGGCATGGGCACTCCCCGGGCCACACAGGGCACCGGACCCTTAGAGAGTTCCATGGGAAATCCCCCGCCCATGCCCCCGGTACCCAAGTCTGTTCTTAGCACACTGTCTGTTCGGGGCTGAAGGTGCTGCTAGGCAGTGTGGCCTGTGGGAAATCACGCGGTCCTCTGAGTGGCAGAAGGGCTTCTGTTTAACCGAACAGGTGCGCAGGGACCCTGTAAAACTGCTGTGACCTCTCAAGGTGGGTCACGAGACCCCTCAAGGGTGGGTCACGGGACCCCACAAGGGTGGTTAACGTGACCCCACAAGGGTGGGTCACGAGACCCCTCAGGGGTGGGTCACGTGACCACTCAAGGGTGGGTCACGTGACCCCTCAGGGGTTGGTCACGTGACCCCTCAGGGGTGGGTCACGAGACCCCTCAGGGGTGGGTCACGTGACCCCTAAGGGGTGGGTCACGTGACCCCTCAGGGGTGGGTCACGTGACCCCTCGGGGGTGGGTCACGAGACCCCTTAGGGGTGGGTCACGTGACCCCTCAGGATCGGTCACGTGACCCCTCAAGGGTAGGTCAGGAGACACCTCAAGGGTGGGTCCCGTGACCCGAGGGAGGCTTGCGTGGGGAGCCTGAGTGCGCACGCGCGGCCCCCGTATAGGCCCAAAACGAGCCAGCCGCGGCTCGGAGAAAAGCCATCTCTGGGGGCCTCCCCATGTTCTTCCACTCCTCAAGCGTGACCCCTTTACGGATGGAAGAAAAGGGGGATCTTCGCAGTGGTGGGGTCAGGCCTGAGGTGTCTGTTTGTTTGCCTCCATGTAGGCCAGTTGCTGGCACACCGTGCCCAGGTGTCCCGGCACCATGTGGCTAGAGGGCCGCTTATGGCAGGAATCAGGTCTCCTGCGGGGGTCAAGGGACGGCTTGGACACTCACCGGGCGAGAGAGGACTCCTGGCCATCAGACAGCCCCCTGGAAAATCCCCCGCCCAGGCCCCCGGTCCCCAAGTCTTTCCTGCGCACACTGTCTCTGAGGAGCTGGGAGAGCTGCTGGGAAGTGTGGCCCATGGGAAATCGCGCGGTCCCCTGGGTGGCAGGGAGGGCTCCTGTGTCCACGGACAGGTGCCCAGGGACCCTGTGGAACTGCTGTGACCTCTAAAGGGTGGGTCAGGTGAGCCGAGGGAGGCGTGTGCTTGGGAGCCTGAGTGCGCATGCGCGGCCCACGTATAGGCCCGAAACGAGCCAGCCGCGGCTCGGAGAAAAGCCATCTCCTGGGGCCTCCCCATGTTCCTCCACTCCTCAAGCGTCACCCCTTTAAGGATGGAAGAAAAGGGGGATCTTCGCAGTGGTGGGTTCGGGCCAGAGGGCTCTGCGGGTTTGCCTCCACGTACGCCAGGTGCTCGCACAACGGGCCCAGGTGTTTGAGCCCCGTGGAGGCAGAGGGCTGCTTATTGCTGGATGATAGTGTCCTGCAGGGTTAAGGGACGGCGTGGGCACTCCCAGGGCGACAGAGGGCACCTGGCCTTTAGAGAGTTCCCTGGAAAATTCCCCGCCCAGGCCCCTGGTCCACAAGTCTATCCTGCGCACAGTGTCTGTGCGAGGCTGGGAGTGCTTCCGGGCAGTGTTCCCCAGCGGAAATCGCGTGGTCCTCTAGGTGGCAGGGAGGGCTCCTGTGTCCACGGACAGGTGCCCAGGGACCCTGTGGAACTGCTGTGACCTCTAAAGGGTGGGTCAGGTGAGCCGAGGGAGGCGTGTGCTTGGGAGCCTGAGTGCGCATGCGCGGCCCACGTATAGGCCCGAAACGAGCCAGCCGCGGCTTGGAGAAAAGCCATCTCCTGGGGGCCTCCCCATGTTCTTCCATTCCTCAAGCGTGACCCCTTTACGGATGGAAGAAAAGGGGGATCTTCGCAGTGGTGGGTTCGGGCCAGAGGGCTCTGCGGGTTTGCCTCCACGTACGCCAGGTGCTCGCACTACGGGCCCAGGTGTTTGAGCCCCGTGGAGGCAGAGGGCTGCTTATTGCTGGATGATAGTGTCCTGCAGGGTTAAGGGACGGCGTGGGCACTCCCAGGGCGACAGAGGGCACCGGACCCTTAGAGAGTGCCATGGGAAATCCCCCGCCCATGCCCCCGGTACCCAAGTCTGTCCTTAGCACACTGTCTGTGCGGGGCTGAGGTGCTGCTAGGCAGTGTGGCCTGGGAAATCACGCGGTCCTCTGAGTGGCAGGGAGGGCTTCTGTTTCCCCGAACAGTTGCGCAGGGACCCTGTAAAACTGCTGTGACCTCTCAAGGTGGGTCACGTGACCCCTCAGGGGTGGGTCACGAGACCCCTCAGGGGTGGGTCACGTGACCCCTCAGGGGTGGGTCACGTGACCCCTCAGGGGTGGGTCACGAGACCCCTCAGGGGTGGGTCACGTGACCCCTCAAGGGTGGGTCACGAGACCCCTCAGGGGTGGGTCACGTGACCCCTCAGGGGTGGGTCACGTGACCCCTCAGGCGTGGGTCACGAGACCCCTTAGGGGTGGGTCACGTGACCCCTCAGGGGTGGGTCACGAGACCCCTCAGGGGTGGGTCACGTGACCCCTCAAGGGTAGGTCAGGAGACACCTCAAGGGTGGGTCCCGTGACCCGAGGGAGGCTTGCGTGGGGAGCCTGAGTGCGCACGCCCGGCCCCCGTATAGGCCCAAAACGAGCCAGCCGCGGCTCGGAGAAAAGCCATCTCTGGGGGCCTCCCCATGTTCTTCCACTCCTCAAGCGTGACCCCTTTAGGGATGGAAGAAAACGGGGATCTTCACAGTGGTGGGTTCGGGCCAGAGGGCTCTGCGGTTTTGCCTCCACGTACGCCAGGTGCCCGCACACCGGGCCCAGGTGTTTGAGCCCCGTGGAGGCAGAGGGCTGGTTATTGCTGGATGCAAGTGTCCTGCGGGGTAGAGTAACGGCATGGGCACTCCCCGGGCCACACAGGGCACCGGACCCTTAGAGAGTTCCATGGGAAATCCCCCGCCCATGCCCCCGGTACCCAAGTCTGTTCTTAGCACACTGTCTGTTCGGGGCTGAAGGTGCTGCTAGGCAGTGTGGCCTGTGGGAAATCACGCGGTCCTCTGAGTGGCAGGGAGGGCTTCTGTTTAACCGAACAGGTGCGCAGGGACCCTGTAAAACTGCTGTGACCTCTCAAGGTGGGTCACGAGACCCCTCAAGGGTGGGTCACGGGACCCCACAAGGGTGGGTAACGTGACCCCACAAGGGTGGGTCACGAGACCCCTCAGGGGTGGGTCAAGTGACCACTCAAGGGTGGGTCACATGACCCCTCAGGGGTTGGTCACGTGACCCCTCAGGGGTGGGTCACGAGACCCCTCAGGGGTGGGTCACGTGACCCCTCAGGGGTGGGTCACGTGACCCCTCAGGGGTGGGTCACGAGACCCCTCTGGGGTCGGTCACGTGACCCCTCAGGGGTGGGTCACGTGACCCCTCAGGGGTGGGTCACGAGACCCCTCAGGGGTTGGTCACGTGACCCCTCAAGGGTGGGTCACGAGACCCCTCAGGGGTGGGTCACGTGACCCCTCAGGGGTGGGTCATGTGACCCCTCAGGGGTGGGTCACGAGACCCCTTAGGGGTGGGTCACGTGACCCCTCAGGGGTGGGTCACGAGACCCCTCAGGGGTGGGTCACGTGACCCCTCAAGGGTAGGTCAGGAGACACCTCAAGGGTGGGTCCCGTGACCCGAGGGAGGCTTGCGTGGGGAGCCTGAGTGCGCACGCGCGGCCCCCGTATAGGCCCAAAACGAGCCAGCCGCGGCTCGGAGAAAAGCCATCTCTGGGGGCCTCCCCATGTTCTTCCACTCCTCAAGCGTGACCCCTTTAGGGATGGAAGAAAACGGGGATCTTCACAGTGGTGGGTTCGGGCCAGAGGGCTCTGCGGGTTTGCCTCCACGTACGCCAGGTGCCCGCACACCGGGCCCAGGTGTTTGAGCCCCGTGGAGGCAGAGGGCTGGTTATTGCTGGATGCAAGTGTCCTGCGGGGTAAAGTAACGGCATGGGCACTCCCCGGGCCACACAGGGCACCGGACCCTTAGAGAGTTCCATGGGAAATCCCCCGCCCATGCCCCCGGTACCCAAGTCTGTTCTTAGCACACTGTCTGTTCGGGGCTGAAGGTGCTGCTAGGCAGTGTGGCCTGTGGGAAATCACGCGGTCCTCTGAGTGGCAGAAGGGCTTCTGTTTAACCGAACAGGTGCGCAGGGACCCTGTAAAACTGCTGTGACCTCTCAAGGTGGGTCACGAGACCCCTCAAGGGTGGGTCACGGGACCCCACAAGGGTGGTTAACGTGACCCCACAAGGGTGGGTCACGAGACCCCTCAGGGGTGGGTCACGTGACCACTCAAGGGTGGGTCACGTGACCCCTCAGGGGTTGGTCACGTGACCCCTCAGGGGTGGGTCACGAGACCCCTCAGGGGTGGGTCACGTGACCCCTAAGGGGTGGGTCACGTGACCCCTCAGGGGTGGGTCACGTGACCCCTCGGGGGTGGGTCACGAGACCCCTTAGGGGTGGGTCACGTGACCCCTCAGGATCGGTCACGTGACCCCTCAAGGGTAGGTCAGGAGACACCTCAAGGGTGGGTCCCGTGACCCGAGGGAGGCTTGCGTGGGGAGCCTGAGTGCGCACGCGCGGCCCCCGTATAGGCCCAAAACGAGCCAGCCGCGGCTCGGAGAAAAGCCATCTCTGGGGGCCTCCCCATGTTCTTCCACTCCTCAAGCGTGACCCCTTTACGGATGGAAGAAAAGGGGGATCTTCGCAGTGGTGGGGTCAGGCCTGAGGTGTCTGTTTGTTTGCCTCCATGTAGGCCAGTTGCTGGCACACCGTGCCCAGGTGTCCCGGCACCATGTGGCTAGAGGGCCGCTTATGGCAGGAATCAGGTCTCCTGCGGGGGTCAAGGGACGGCTTGGACACTCACCGGGCGAGAGAGGACTCCTGGCCATCAGACAGCCCCCTGGAAAATCCCCCGCCCAGGCCCCCGGTCCCCAAGTCTTTCCTGCGCACACTGTCTCTGAGGAGCTGGGAGAGCTGCTGGGAAGTGTGGCCCATGGGAAATCGCGCGGTCCCCTGGGTGGCAGGGAGGGCTCCTGTGTCCACGGACAGGTGCCCAGGGACCCTGTGGAACTGCTGTGACCTCTAAAGGGTGGGTCAGGTGAGCCGAGGGAGGCGTGTGCTTGGGAGCCTGAGTGCGCATGCGCGGCCCACGTATAGGCCCGAAACGAGCCAGCCGCGGCTCGGAGAAAAGCCATCTCCTGGGGCCTCCCCATGTTCCTCCACTCCTCAAGCGTCACCCCTTTAAGGATGGAAGAAAAGGGGGATCTTCGCAGTGGTGGGTTCGGGCCAGAGGGCTCTGCGGGTTTGCCTCCACGTACGCCAGGTGCTCGCACAACGGGCCCAGGTGTTTTAGCCCCGTGGAGGCAGAGGGCTGCTTATTGCTGGATGATAGTGTCCTGCAGGGTTAAGGGACGGCGTGGGCACTCCCAGGGCGACAGAGGGCACCTGGCCTTTAGAGAGTTCCCTGGAAAATTCCCCGCCCAGGCCCCTGGTCCACAAGTCTATCCTGCGCACAGTGTCTGTGCGAGGCTGGGAGTGCTTCCGGGCAGTGTTCCCCAGCGGAAATCGCGTGGTCCTCTAGGTGGCAGGGAGGGCTCCTGTGTCCACGGACAGGTGCCCAGGGACCCTGTGGAACTGCTGTGACCTCTAAAGGGTGGGTCAGGTGAGCCGAGGGAGGCGTGTGCTTGGGAGCCTGAGTGCGCATGCGCGGCCCACGTATAGGCCCGAAACGAGCCAGCCGCGGCTTGGAGAAAAGCCATCTCCTGGGGGCCTCCCCATGTTCTTCCATTCCTCAAGCGTGACCCCTTTACGGATGGAAGAAAAGGGGGATCTTCGCAGTGGTGGGTTCGGGCCAGAGGGCTCTGCGGGTTTGCCTCCACGTACGCCAGGTGCTCGCACAACGGGCCCAGGTGTTTGAGCCCCGTGGAGGCAGAGGGCTGCTTATTGCTGGATGATAGTGTCCTGCAGGGTTAAGGGACGGCGTGGGCACTCCCAGGGCGACAGAGGGCACCGGACCCTTAGAGAGTGCCATGGGAAATCCCCCGCCCATGCCCCCGGTACCCAAGTCTGTCCTTAGCACACTGTCTGTGCGGGGCTGAGGTGCTGCTAGGCAGTGTGGCCTGTGGGAAATCACGCGGTCCTCTGAGTGGCAGGGAGGGCTTCTGTTTCCCCGAACAGTTGCGCAGGGACCCTGTAAAACTGCTGTGACCTCTCAAGGTGGGTCACGTGACCCCTCAGGGGTGGGTCACGAGACCCCTCAGGGGTGGGTCACGTGACCCCTCAGGGGTGGGTCACGTGACCCCTCAGGGGTGGGTCACGAGACCCCTCAGGGGTGGGTCACGTGACCCCTTAGGGGTGGGTCACGTGACCCCTCAGGGGTGGGTCGCGAGACCCCTCAGGGGTGGGTCACGTGACCCCTCAAGGGTAGGTCAGGAGACACCTCAAGGGTGGGTCCCGTGACCCGAGGGAGGCTTGCGTGGGGAGCCTGAGTGCGCACGCCCGGCCCCCGTATAGGCCCAAAACGAGCCAGCCGCGGCTCGGAGAAAAGCCATCTCTGGGGGCCTCCCCATGTTCTTCCACTCCTCAAGCGTGACCCCTTTAGGGATGGAAGAAAACGGGGATCTTCACAGTGGTGGGTTCGGGCCAGAGGGCTCTGCGGTTTTGCCTCCACGTACGCCAGGTGCCCGCACACCGGGCCCAGGTGTTTGAGCCCCGTGGAGGCAGAGGGCTGGTTATTGCTGGATGCAAGTGTCCTGCGGGGTAGAGTAACGGCATGGGCACTCCCCGGGCCACACAGGGCACCGGACCCTTAGAGAGTTCCATGGGAAATCCCCCGCCCATGCCCCCGGTACCCAAGTCTGTTCTTAGCACACTGTCTGTTCGGGGCTGAAGGTGCTGCTAGGCAGTGTGGCCTGTGGGAAATCACGCGGTCCTCTGAGTGGCAGGGAGGGCTTCTGTTTAACCGAACAGGTGCGCAGGGACCCTGTAAAACTGCTGTGACCTCTCAAGGTGGGTCACGAGACCCCTCAAGGGTGGGTCACGGGACCCCACAAGGGTGGGTAACGTGACCCCACAAGGGTGGGTCACGAGACCCCTCAGGGGTGGGTCACGTGACCACTCAAGGGTGGGTCACATGACCCCTCAGGGGTTGGTCACGTGACCCCTCAGGGGTGGGTCACGAGACCCCTCAGGGGTGGGTCACGTGACCCCTCAGGGATGGGTCACGTGACCCCTCAGGGGTGGTTCACGAGACCCCTCTGGGTTCGGTCACTTGACCCCTCAGGGGTGGGTCACGAGACCCCTTAGGGGTGGGTCACGTGACCCCTCAGGGGTGGGTCACGAGACCCCTCAGGGGTTGGTCACGTGACCCCTCAAGGGTGGGTCACGAGACCCCTCAGGGGTGGGTCACGTGACCCCTCAGGGGTGGGTCACGTGACCCCTCAGGGGTGGGTCACGAGACCCCTTAGGGGTGGGTCACGTGACCCCTCAGGGGTGGGTCACGAGACCCCTCAGGGGTGGGTCACGTGACCCCTCAAGGGTAGGTCAGGAGACACCTCAAGGGTGGGTCCCGTGACCCGAGGGAGGCTTGCGTGGGGAGCCTGAGTGCGCACGCGCGGCCCCCGTATAGGCCCAAAACGAGCCAGCCGCGGCTCAGAGAAAAGCCATCTCTGGGGGCCTCCCCATGTTCTTCCACTCCTCAAGCGTGACCCCTTTAGGGATGGAAGAAAACGGGGATCTTCACAGTGGTGGGTTCGGACCAGAGGGCTCTGCGGGTTTGCCTCCACGTACGCCAGGTGCCCGCACACCGGGCCCAGGTGTTTGAGCCCCGTGGAGGCAGAGGGCTGGTTATTGCTGGATGCAAGTGTCCTGCGGGGTAAAGTAACGGCATGGGCACTCCCCGGGCCACACAGGGCACCGGACCCTTAGAGAGTTCCATGGGAAATCCCCCGCCCATGCCCCCGGTACCCAAGTCTGTTCTTAGCACACTGTCTGTTCGGGGCTGAAGGTGCTGCTAGGCAGTGTGGCCTGTGGGAAATCACGCGGTCCTCTGAGTGGCAGGGAGGGCTTCTGTTTAACCGAACAGGTGCGCAGGGACCCTGTAAAACTGCTGTGACCTCTCAAGGTGGGTCACGAGACCCCTCAAGGGTGGGTCACGGGACCCCACAAGGGTGGTTAACGTGACCCCACAAGGGTGGGTCACGAGACCCCTCAGGGGTGGGTCACGTGACCACTCAAGGGTGGGTCACGTAACCCCTCAGGGGTTGGTCACGTGACCCCTCAGGGGTGGGTCACGAGACCCCTCAGGGGTGGGTCACGTGACCCCTCAGGGGTGGGTCACGAGACCCCTTAGGGGTGGGTCACGTGACCCCTCAGGATCGGTCACGTGACCCCTCAAGGGTAGGTCAGGAGACACCTCAAGGGTGGGTCCCGTGACCCGAGGGAGGCTTGCGTGGGGAGCCTGAGTGCGCACGCGCGGCCCCCGTATAGGCCCAAAACGAGCCAGCCGCGGCTCGGAGAAAAGCCATCTCTGGGGGCCTCCCCATGTTCTTCCACTCCTCAAGCGTGACCCCTTTACGGATGGAAGAAAAGGGGGATCTTCGCAGTGGTGGGGTCAGGCCTGAGGTGTCTGTTTGTTTGCCTCCATGTAGGCCAGTTGCTGGCACACCGTGCCCAGGTGTCCCGGCACCATGTGGCTAGAGGGCCGCTTATGGCAGGAATCAGGTCTCCTGCGGGGGTCAAGGGACGGCTTGGACACTCACCGGGCGAGAGAGGACTCCTGGCCATCAGACAGCCCCCTGGAAAATCCCCCGCCCAGGCCCCCGGTCCCCAAGTCTTTCCTGCGCACACTGTCTCTGAGGAGCTGGGAGAGCTGCTGGGAAGTGTGGCCCATGGGAAATCGCGCGGTCCCCTGGGTGGCAGGGAGGGCTCCTGTGTCCACGGACAGGTGCCCAGGGACCCTGTGGAACTGCTGTGACCTCTAAAGGGTGGGTCAGGTGAGCCGAGGGAGGCGTGTGCTTGGGAGCCTGAGTGCGCATGCGCGGCCCACCTATAGGCCCGAAACGAGCCAGCCGCGGCTCGGAGAAAAGCCATCTCCTGGGGCCTCCCCATGTTCCTCCACTCCTCAAGCGTCACCCCTTTAAGGACGGAAGAAAAGGGGGATCTTCGCAGTGGTGGGTTCGGGCCAGAGGGCTCTGCGGGTTTGCCTCCACGTACGCCAGGTGCTCGCACAACGGGCCCAGGTGTTTGAGCCCCGTGGAGGCAGAGGGCTGCTTATTGCTGGATGATAGTGTCCTGCAGGGTTAAGGGACGGCGTGGGCACTCCCAGGGCGACAGAGGGCACCTGGCCTTTAGAGAGTTCCCTGGAAAATTCCCCGCCCAGGCCCCTGGTCCACAAGTCTATCCTGCGCACAGTGTCTGTGCGAGGCTGGGAGTGCTTCCGGGCAGTGTTCCCCAGCGGAAATCGCGTGGTCCTCTAGGTGGCAGGGAGGGCTCCTGTGTCCACGGACAGGTGCCCAGGGACCCTGTGGAACTGCTGTGACCTCTAAAGGGTGGGTCAGGTGAGCCGAGGGAGGCGTGTGCTTGGGAGCCTGAGTGCGCATGCGCGGCCCACGTGTAGGCCCGAAACGAGCCAGCCGCGGCTCGGAGAACAGCCATCTCCTGGGGGCCTCCCCATGTTCTTCCATTCCTCAAGCGTGACCCCTTTACAGATGGAAGAAAAGGGGGATCTTCGCAGTGGTGGGTTCGGGCCAGAGGGCTCTGCGGGTTTGCCTCCACGTACGCCAGGTGCCCGCACACCGGGCCCAGGTGTTTGAGCCCCGTGGAGGCAGAGGGCTGGTTATTGCTGGATGCAAGTGTCCTGCGGGATAAAGTAACGGCATGGGCACTCCCCGGGCCACACAGGGTACCGGACCCTTAGAGAGTTCCATGGGAAATCCCCCGCCCATGCCCCCGGTACCCAAGTCTGTTCTTAGCACACTGTCTGTTCGGGGCTGAAGGTGCTGCTAGGCAGTGTGGCCTGTGGGAAATCACGCGGTCCTCTGAGTGGCAGGGAGGGCTTCTGTTTAACCGAACAGGTGCGCAGGGACCCTGTAAAACTGCTGTGACCTCTCAAGGTGGGTCACGAGACCCCTCAAGGGTGGGTCACGGGACCCCACAAGGGTGGGTAACGTGACCCCACAAGGGTGGGTCACGAGACCCCTCAGGGGTGGGTCACGTGACCACTCAAGGGTGGGTCACATGACCCCTCAGGGGTTGGTCACGTGACCCCTCAGGGGTGGGTCACCAGACCCCTCAGGGGTGGGTCACGTGACCCCTCAAGGGTAGGTCAGGAGACACCTCAAGGGTGGGTCCCGTGACCCGAGGGAGGCTTGCGTGGGGAGCCTGAGTGCGCACGCGTGGCCCCCGTATAGGCCCAAAACGAGCCAGCCGCGGCTCGGAGAAAAGCCATCTCTGGGGGCCTCCCCATGTTCTTCCACTCCTCAAGCGTGACCCCTTTACGGATGGAAGAAAAGGGGGATCTTCGCAGTGGTGGGGTCAGGCCTGAGGTGTCTGTTTGTTTGCCTCCATGTAGGCCTGTTGCTGGCACACCGTGCCCAGGTGTCCCGGCCCCATGTGGCTAGAGGGCCGCTTATGGCAGGAATCAGGTCTCCTGCGGGGGTCAAGGGACGGCTTGGACACTCACCGGGCGAGAGAGGACTCCTGGCCATCAGACAGCCCCCTGGAAAATCCCCCGCACAGGCCCCCGGTCCCCAAGTCTTTCCTGCGCACACTGTCTCTGAGGAGCTGGGAGAGCTGCTGGGAAGTGTGGCCCATGGGAAATCGCGCGGTACCCTGGGTGGCAGGGAGGGCTCCTGTGTCCACGGACAGGTGCCCAGGGACCCTGTGGAACTGCTGTGACCTCAAAAGGTTGGGTCAGGTGAGCCGAGGGAGGCGTGTGCTTGGGAGCCTGAGTACGCATGCGCGGCCCACGTATAGGCCCGAAACGAGCCAGCCGCGGCTGGGAGAAAAGCCATCTCCTGGGGCCTCCCATGTTCCTCCACTCCTCAAGCGTCACCCCTTTAAGGATGGAAGAAAAGGGGGATCTTCGCAGTGGTGGGTTCGGGCCAGAGGGCTCTGCGGGTTTGCCTCCACGTACGCCAGGTGCTCGCACAACGGGCCCAGGTGTTTGAGCCCCGTGGAGGCAGAGGGCTGCTTATTGCTGGATGATAGTGTCCTGCAGGGTTAAGGGATAGCGTGGGCACTCCCAGGGCGACAGAGGGCACCTGGCCTTTAGAGAGTTCCCTGGAAAATTCCCCGCCCAGGCCCCTGGTCCACAAGTCTATCCTGCGCACAGTGTCTGTGCAAGGCTGGGAGTGCTTCCGGGCAGTGTTCCCCAGCGGAAATCGCGTGGTCCTCTAAGTGGCAGGGAGGGCTCCTGTGTCCACGGACAGGTGCCCAGGGACCCTGTGGAACTGCTGTGACTTCTAAAGGGTGGGTCATGTGAGCCGAGGGAGGCGTGTGCTTGGGAGCCTGAGTGCGCATGCGCGGCCCACGTATAGGCCCGAAACGAGCCAGCCGCGGCTTGGAGAAAAGCCATCTCCTGGGGGCCTCCCCATGTTCTTCCATTCCTCAAGCGTGACCCCTTTACGGATGGAAGAAAAGGGGGATCTTCGCAGTGGTGGGTTCGGGCCAGAGGGCTCTGCGGGTTTGCCTCCACGTACGCCAGGTGCTCGCACAACGGGCCCAGGTGTTTGAGCCCCGTGGAGGCAGAGGGCTGCTTATTGCTGGATGATAGTGTCCTGCAGGGTTAAGGGACGGCGTGGGCACTCCCAGGGCGACAGAGGGCACCGGACCCTTAGAGAGTGCCATGGGAAATCCCCCGCCCATGCCCCCGGTACCCAAGTCTGTCCTTAGCACACTGTCTGTGCGGGGCTGAGGTGCTGCTAGGCAGTGTGGCCTGTGGGAAATCACGCGGTCCTCTGAGTGGCAGGGAGGGCTTCTGTTTCCCCGAACAGTTGCGCAGGGACCCTGTAAAACTGCTGTGACCTCTCAAGGTGGGTCACGTGACCCCTCAGGGGTGGGTCACGAGACCCCTCAGGGGTGGGTCACGTGACCCCTTAGGGGTGGGTCACGAGACCCCTCAGGGGTTGGTCACGTGACCCCTCAAGGGTGGGTCACGAGACCCCTCAGGGGTGGGTCACGTGACCCCTCAGGGGTGGGTCACGTGACCCCTCAGGGGTGGGTCACGAGACCCCTTAGGGGTGGGTCACGTGACCCCTCAGGGGTGGGTCACGAGACCCCTCAGGGGTGGGTCACGTGACCCCTCAAGGGTAGGTCAGGAGACACCTCAAGGGTGTGTCCCGTGACCCGAGGGAGGCTTGCGTGGGGAGCCTGAGTGCGCACGCGCGGCCCCTGTATAGGCCCAAAACGAGCCAGCCGCGGCTCGGAGAAAAGCCATCTCTGGGGGCCTCCCCATGTTCTTCCACTCCTCAAGCGTGACCCCTTTAGGGATGGAAGAAAACGGGGATCTTCACAGTGGTGGGTTCGGGCCAGAGGGCTCTGCGGGTTTGCCTCCACGTACGCCAGGTGCTCGCACACCGGGCCCAGGTGTTTGAGCCCCGTGGAGGCAGAGGGCTGGTTATTGCTGGATGCAAGTGTCCTGCGGGGTAAAGTAACGGCATGGGCACTCCCCGGGCCACACAGGGCACCGGACCCTTAGAGAGTTCCATGGGAAATCCCCCGCCCATGCCCCCGGTACCCAAGTCTGTTCTTAGCACACTGTCTGTTCGGGGCTGAAGGTGCTGCTAGGCAGTGTGGCCTGTGGGAAATCTCGCGGTCCTCTGAGTGGCAGGAAGGGCTTCTGTTTAACCGAACAGGTGCGCAGGGACCCTGTAAAACTGCTGTGACCTCTCAAGGTGGGTCACGAGACCCCTCAAGGGTGGGTCACGGGACCCCACAAGGGTGCGTAACGTGACCCCAAAAGGGTGGGTCACGAGACCCCTCAGGGGTGGGTCACGTGACCACTCAAGGGTGGGTCACATGACCCCTCAGGGGTTGGTCACGTGACCCCTCAGGGGTGGGTCACGAGACCCCTCAGGGGTGGGTCACGAGACCCCTCAGGGGTGGGTCACGAGACCCCTTAGGGGTGGGTCACGTGACCCCTCAGGATCGGTCACGTGACCCCTCAAGGGTAGGTCAGGAGACACCTCAAGGGTGGGTCCCGTGACCCGAGGGAGGCTTCCGTGGGGAGCCTGAGTGCGCACGCGCGGCCCCCGTATAGACCCAAAACGAGCCAGCCGCGGCTCGGAGAAAAGCCATCTCTGGGGGCCTCCCCATGTTCTTCCACTCCTCAAGCGTGACCCCTTTACGGATGGAAGAAAAGGGGGATCTTCGCAGTGGTGGGGTCAGGCCTGAGGTGTCTGTTTGTTTGCCTCCATGTAGGCCAGTTGCTGGCACACCGTGCCCAGGTGTCCCGGCACCATGTGGCTAGAGGGCCGCTTATGGCAGGAATCAGGTCTCCTGCGGGGGTCAAGGGACGGCTTGGACACTCACCGGGCGAGAGAGGACTCCTGGCCATCAGACAGCCCCCTGGAAAATCCCCCGCCCAGGCCCCCGGTCCCCAAGTCTTTCCTGCGCACACTGTCTCTGAGGAGCTGGGAGAGCTGCTGGGAAGTGTGGCCCATGGGAAATCGCGCGGTCCCCTGGGTGGCAGGGAGGGCTCCTGTGTCCACGGACAGGTGCCCAGGGACCCTGTGGAACTGCTGTGACCTCTAAAGGGTGGGTCAGGTGAGCCGAGGGAGGCGTGTGCTTGGGAGCCTGAGTGCGCATGCGCGGCCCACCTATAGGCCCGAAACGAGCCAGCCGCGGCTCGGAGAAAAGCCATCTCCTGGGGCCTCCCCATGTTCCTCCACTCCTCAAGCGTCACCCCTTTAAGGATGGAAGAAAAGGGGGATCTTCGCAGTGGTGGGTTCGGGCCAGAGGGCTCTGCGGGTTTGCCTCCACGTACGCCAGGTGCTCGCACAACGGGCCCAGGTGTTTGAGCCCCGTGGAGGCAGAGGGCTGCTTATTGCTGGATGATAGTGTCCTGCAGGGTTAAGGGATGGCGTGGGCATTCCCAGGGCGACAGAGGGCACCTGGCCTTTAGAGAGTTCCCTGGAAAATTCCCCGCCCAGGCCCCTGGTCCACAAGTCTATCCTGCGCACAGTGTCTGTGCGAGGCTGGGAGTGCTTCCGGGCAGTGTTCCCCAGCGGAAATCGCGTGGTCCTCTAGGTGGCAGGGAGGGCTCCTGTGTCCACGGACAGGTGCCCAGGGACCCTGTGGAACTGCTGTGACCTCAAAAGGGTGGGTCAGGTGAGCCGAGGGAGGCGTGTGCTTGGGAGCCTGAGTGCGCATGCGCGGCCCACGTATGGGCCCGAAACGAGCCAGCCGTGGCTCGGAGAACAGCCATCTCCTGGGGGCCTCCCCATGTTCTTCCATTCCTCAAGCGTGACCCCTTTACGGATGGAAGAAAAGGGGGATCTTCGCAGTGGTGGGTTCGGGCCAGAGGGCTCTGCGGGTTTGCCTCCACGTACGCCAGGTGCCCGCACACCGGGCCCAGGTGTTTGAGCCCCGTGGAGGCAGAGGGCTGCTTATTGCTGGATGCAAGTGTCCTGCGGGGTAAAGTAACGGCATGGGCACTCCCCGGGCCACACAGGGCACCGGACCCTTAGAGAGTTCCATGGGAAATCCCCCGCCCATGCCCCCGGTACCCAAGTCAGTTCTTAGCACACTGTCTGTTCGGGGCTGAAGGTGCTGCTAGGCAGTGTGGCCTGTGGGAAATCTCGCGGTCCTCTGAGTGGCAGGAAGGGCTTCTGTTTAACCGAACAGGTGCGCAGGGACCCTGTAAAACTGCTGTGACCTCTCAAGGTGGGTCACGAGACCCCTCAAGGGTGGGTCACGGGACCCCACAAGGGTGGTTAACGTGACCCCTCAGGGGTGGGTCACGATTCCCCTTAGGGGTGGGTCACGTGACCCCTCAGGGGTGGGTCACGAGACCCCTCAGGGGTTGGTCACGTGACCCCTCAGGGGTGGGTCACCAGACCCCTCAGGGGTGGGTCACGTGACCCCTCAGGGGTGGGTCAGGAGACACCTCAAGGGTGGGTCCCGTGACCCGAGGGAGGCTTGCGTGGGGAGCCTGAGTGCGCACGCGCGGCCCCCGTATAGGCCCAAAACGAGCCCGCCGCGGCTCGGAGAAAAGCCATCTCTGGGGGCCTCCCCATGTTCTTCCACTCCTCAAGCGTGACCCCTTTAGGGATGGAAGAAAAGGGGGATCTTCACAGTGGTGGGGTCAGGCCTGAGGTGTCTGTTTGTTTGCCTCCATGTAGGCCAGTTGCTGGCACACCGTGCCCAGGTGTCCCGGCACCATGTTGCTAGAGGGCCGCTTATGGCAGGAATCAGGTCTCCTGCGGGGGTCAAGGGACGGCTTGGACACTCACCGGGCGAGAGAGGACTCCTGGCCATCAGACAGCCCCCTGGAAAATCCCCCGCCCAGGCCCCCGGTCCCCAAGTCTTTCCTGCGCACACTGTCTCTGAGGAGCTGGGAGAGCTGCTGGGAAGTGTGGCCCATGGGAAATCGCGCGGTCCCCTGGGTGGCAGGGAGGGCTCCTGTGTCCACGGACAGGTGCCCAGGGACCCTGTGGAACTGCTGTGACCTCTAAAGGGTGGGTCAGGTGAGCCGAGGGAGGCGTGTGCTTGGGAGCCTGAGTGCGCATGCGCGGCCCACGTAAGGGCCCGAAACGAGCCAGCTGCGGCTCGGAGAACAGCCATCTCCTGGGGGCCACCACATGTTCTTCCATTCCTCAAGCATGACCCCTTTACGGATGGAAGAAAAGGGGGATCTTCGCAGTGGTGGGTTCGGGCCAGAGGGCTCTGCGGGTTTGCCTCCACGTACGCCAGGTGCCCGCACACCGGGCCCAGGTGTTTGAGCCCCGTGGAGGCAGAGGGCTGCTTATTGCTGGATGCAAGTGTCCTGCGGGGTAAAGTAACGGCATGGGCACTCCCCGGGCCACACAGGGCACCGGACCCTTAGAGAGTGCCATGGGAAATCCCCCGCCCATTCCCCCGGTACCCAAGTCTGTCCTTAGCACACTGTCTGTGCGGGGCTGAGGTGCTGGTGCTGCTAGGCAGTGTGGCCTGTGGGAAATCACGCGGTCCTCTGAGTGGCAGGGAGGGCTTCTGTTTCCCCGAACAGTTGCGCAGGGACCCTGTAAAACTGCTGTGACCTCTCAAGGTGGGTCACGTGACCCCTCAGGGGTGGGTCACGAGACCCCTCAGGGGTGGGTCACGTGACCCCTCAGGGGTGGGTCACGTGACCCCTCAGGGGTGGGTCACGATTCCCCTTAGGGGTGGGTCACGTGACCCCTCAGGGGTGGGTCACGAGACCCCTCAGGGGTTGGTCACGTGACCCCTCAAGGGTGGGTCACGAGACCCCTCAGGGGTGGGTCACGTGACCCCTCAGGGGTGGGTCACGAGACCCCTTAGGGGTGGGTCACGTGACCCCTCAGGGGTGGGTCACGAGACCCCTCAGGGGTGGGTCACGTGACCCCTCAAGGGTAGGTCAGGAGACACCTCAAGGGTGGGTCCCGTGACTCGAGGGAGGCTTGCGTGGGGAGCCTGAGTGCGCACGCGCGGCCCCCGTATAGGCCCAAAACGAGCCAGCCGCGGCTCGGAGAAAAGCCATCTCTGGGGGCCTCCCCATGTTCTTCCACTCCTCAAGCGTGACCCCTTTAGGGATGGAAGAAAAGGGGGATCTTCACAGTGGTGGGGTCAGGCCTGAGGTGTCTGTTTGTTTGCCTCCATGTAGGCCAGTTGCTGGCACACCGTGCCCAGGTGTCCCGGCACCATGTGGCTAGAGGGCCGCTTATGGCAGGAATCAGGTCTCCTGCGGGGGTCAAGGGACGGCTTGGACACTCACCGGGCGAGAGAGGACTCCTGGCCATCAGACAGCCCCCTGGAAAATCCCCCGCCCAGGCCCCCGGTCCCCAAGTCTGTCCTTAGCACACTGTCTGTGCGGGGCTGAGGTGCTGCTAGGCAGTGTGGCCTGTGGGAAATCACGCGGTCCTCTGAGTGGCAGGGAGGGCTTCTGTTTCCCCGAACAGTTGCGCAGGGACCCTGTAAAACTGCTGTGACCTCTCAAGGTGGGTCACGTGACCCCTCAGGGGTGGGTCACGAGACCCCTCAGGGGTGGGTCACGTGACTCCTCAGGGGTGGGTCACGTGACCCCTCAGGGGTGGGTCACGAGACCCCTCAGGGGTGGGTCACGTGACCCCTCAAGGGTGGGTCACGAGACCCCTCAGGGGTGGGTCACGTGACCCCTCAAGGGTGGGTCACGAGACCCCTCAGGGGTGGGTCACGTGACCCCTCAGGTGTGGGTCACGTGACCCCTCAGGGGTGGGTCACGAGACCCCTCAGGGGTGGGTCACGTGACCCCTCAGGGGTGGGTCACGAGACCCCTCAGGGGTGGGTCACGTGACCCCTCAAGGGTAGGTCAGGAGACACCTCAAGGGTGGGTCCCGTGATCCGAGGGAGGCTTGCGTGGGGAGCCTGAGTGCGCACGCCCGACCCCGTATAGGCCCAAAACGAGCCAGCCGCGGCTCGGAGAAAAGCCATCTCTGGGGGCCTCCCCATGTTCTTCCACTCCTCAAGCGTGACCCCTTTAGGGATGGAAGAAAACGGGGATCTTCACAGTGGTGGGTTCGGGCCAGAGGGCTCTGCGGTTTTGCCTCCACGTACGCCAGGTGCCCGCACACCGGGCCCAGGTGTTTGAGCCCCGTGGAGGCAGAGGGCTGGTTATTGCTGGATGCAAGTGTCCTGCGGGGTAGAGTAACGGCATGGGCACTCCCCGGGCCACACAGGGCACCGGACCCTTAGAGAGTTCCATGGGAAATCCCCCGCCCATGCCCCCGGTACCCAAGTCTGTTCTTAGCACACTGTCTGTTCGGGGCTGAAGGTGCTGCTAGGCAGTGTGGCCTGTGGGAAATCACGCGGTCCTCTGAGTGGCAGGGAGGGCTTCTGTTTAACCGAACAGGTGCGCAGGGACCCTGTAAAACTGCTGTGACCTCTCAAGGTGGGTCACGTGACCCCTCAGGGGTGGGTCACGATACCCCTTAGGGGTGGGTCACGTGACCCCTCAGGGGTGGGTCACGAGACCCCTCAGGGGTTGGTCAGGTGACCCCTCAAGGGTGGGTCACGAGACCCCTCAGGGGTGGGTCACGTGACCCCTCAGGGGTGGGTCACGTGACCCCTCAGGGGTGGGTCACGAGACCCCTTAGGGGTGGGTCACGTGACCCCTCAGGGGTGGGTCACGAGACCCCTCAGGGGTGGGTCACGTGACCCCTCAAGGGTAGGTCAGGAGACACCTCAAGGGTGGGTCCCGTGACCCGAGGGAGGCTTGCGTGGGGAGCCTGAGTGCGCACGCGCGGCCCCCGTATAGGCCCAAAACGAGCCAGCCGCGGCTCGGAGAAAAGCCATCTCTGGGGGCCTCCCCATGTTCTTCCACTCCTCAAGCGTGACCCCTTTAGGGATGGAAGAAAAGGGGGATCTTCACAGTGGTGGGGTCAGGCCTGAGGTGTCTGTTTGTTTGCCTCCATGTAGGCCAGTTGCTGGCACACCGTGCCCAGGTGTCCCGGCACCATGTGGCTAGAGGGCCGCTTATGGCAGGAATCAGGTCTCCTGCGGGGGTCAAGGGACGGCTTGGACACTCACCGGGCGAGAGAGGACTCCTGGCCATCAGACAGCCCCCTGGAAAATCCCCCGCCCAGGCCCCCGGTCCCCAAGTCTGTCCTTAGCACACTGTCTGTGCGGGGCTGAGGTGCTGCTAGGCAGTGTGGCCTGTGGGAAATCACGCGGTCCTCTGAGTGGCAGGGAGGGCTTCTGTTTCCCCGAACAGTTGCGCAGGGACCCTGTAAAACTGCTGTGACCTCTCAAGGTGGGTCACGTGACCCCTCAGGGGTGGGTCACGTGACCCCTCAGGGGTGGGTCACGAGACCCCTTAGGGGTGGGTCACGTGACCCCTCAGGGGTGGGTCACGAGACCCCTCAGGGGTGGGTCACGTGACCCCTCAAGGGTAGGTCAGGAGACACCTCAAGGGTGGGTCCCGTGACCCGAGGGAGGCTTGCGTGGGGAGCCTGAGTGCGCACGCCCGGCCCCCGTATAGGCCCAAAACGAGCCAGCCGCGGCTCGGAGAAAAGCCATCTCTGGGGGCCTCCCCATGTTCTTCCACTCCTCAAGCGTGACCCCTTTAGGGATGGAAGAAAACGGGGATCTTCACAGTGGTGGGTTCGGGCCAGAGGGCTCTGCGGTTTTGCCTCCACGTACGCCTGGTGCACGCACACCGGGCCCAGGTGTTTGAGCCCCGTGGAGGCAGAGGGCTGGTTATTGCTGGATGCAAGTGTCCTGCGGGGTAGAGTAACGGCATGGGCACTCCCCCGGCCACACAGGGCACCGGACCCTTAGAGAGTTCCATGGGAAATCCCCCGCCCATGCCCCCGGTACCCAAGTCTGTTCTTAGCACACTGTCTGTGCGGGGCTGAAGGTGCTGCTAGGCAGTGTGGCCTGTGGGAAATCACGCGGTCCTCTGAGTGGCAGGGAGGGCTTCTGTTTAACCGAACAGGTGCGCAGGGACCCTGTAAAACTGCTGTGACCTCTCAAGGTGGGTCACGAGACCCCTCAAGGGTGGGTCACGGGACCCCACAAGGGTGGGTAACGTGACCCCACAAGGGTGGGTCACGAGACCCCTCAGGGGTGGGTCACGTGACCACTCAAGGGTGGGTCACATGACCCCTCAGGGGTTGGTCACGTGACCCCTCAGGGGTGGGTCACGTGACCCCTCAGGGGTGGGTCACGTGACCCCTCAGGGGTGGGTCACGTGACCCCTCAGGGGTGGGTCACGAGACCCCTCTGGGGTCGGTCACGTGACCCCTCAGGGGTGGGTCACGTGACCCCTCAGGGGTGGGTCACGAGACCCCTCAGGGGTGGGTCACGTGACCCCTCAGGGGTGGGTCACGAGACCCCTCAGGGGTTGGTCACGTGACCCCTCAAGGGTGGGTCACGAGACCCCTCAGGGGTGGGTCACGTGACCCCTCAGGGGTGGGTCACGTGACCCCTCAGGGGTGGGTCACGAGACCCCTTAGGGGTGGGTCACGTGACCCCTCAGGGGTGGGTCACGAGACCCCTCAGGGGTGGGTCACGTGACCCCTCAAGGGTAGGTCAGGAGACACCTCAAGGGTGGGTCCCGTGACCCGAGGGAGGCTTGTGTGGGGAGCCTGAGTGCGCACGCGCGGCCCCCGTATAGGCCCAAAACGAGCCAGCCGCGGCTCGGAGAAAAGCCATCTCTGGGGGCCTCCCCATGTTCTTCCACTCCTCAAGCGTGACCCCTTTAGGGATGGAAGAAAACGGGGATCTTCACAGTGGTGGGTTCGGGCCAGAGGGCTCTGCGGGTTTGCCTCCACGTACGCCAGGTGCCCGCACACCGGGCCCAGGTGTTTGAGCCCCGTGGAGGCAGAGGGCTGGTTATTGCTGGATGCAAGTGTCCTGCGGGGTAAAGTAACGGCATGGGCACTCCCCGGGCCACACAGGGCACCGGACCCTTAGAGAGTTCCATGGGAAATCCCCCGCCCATGCCCCCGGTACCCAAGTCTGTTCTTAGCACACTGTCTGTTCGGGGCTGAAGGTGCTGCTAGGCAGTGTGGCCTGTGGGAAATCTCGCGGTCCTCTGAGTGGCAGGAAGGGCTTCTGTTTAACCGAACAGGTGCGCAGGGACCCTGTAAAACTGCTGTGACCTCTCAAGGTGGGTCACGAGACCCCTCAAGGGTGGGTCACGGGACCCCACAAGGGTGGGTAACGTGACCCCAAAAGGGTGGGTCACGAGACCCCTCAGGGGTGGGTCACGTGACCACTCAAGGGTGGGTCACATGACCCCTCAGGGGTTGGTCACGTGACCCCTCAGGGGTGGGTCACGAGACCCCTCAGGGGTGGGTCACGAGACCCCTCAGGGGTGGGTCACGAGACCCCTTAGGGGTGGGTCACGTGACCCCTCAGGATCGGTCACGTGACCCCTCAAGGGTAGGTCAGGAGACACCTCAAGGGTGGGTCCCGTGACCCGAGGGAGGCTTCCGTGGGGAGCCTGAGTGCGCACGCGCGGCCCCCGTATAGACCCAAAACGAGCCAGCCGCGGCTCGGAGAAAAGCCATCTCTGGGGGCCTCCCCATGTTCTTCCACTCCTCAAGCGTGACCCCTTTACGGATGGAAGAAAAGGGGGATCTTCGCAGTGGTGGGGTCAGGCCTGAGGTGTCTGTTTGTTTGCCTCCATGTAGGCCAGTTGCTGGCACACCGTGCCCAGGTGTCCCGGCACCATGTGGCTAGAGGGCCGCTTATGGCAGGAATCAGGTCTCCTGCGGGGGTCAAGGGACGGCTTGGACACTCACCGGGCGAGAGAGGACTCCTGGCCATCAGACAGCCCCCTGGAAAATCCCCCGCCCAGGCCCCCGGTCCCCAAGTCTTTCCTGCGCACACTGTCTCTGAGGAGCTGGGAGAGCTGCTGGGAAGTGTGGCCCATGGGAAATCGCGCGGTCCCCTGGGTGGCAGGGAGGGCTCCTGTGTCCACGGACAGGTGCCCAGGGACCCTGTGGAACTGCTGTGACCTCTAAAGGGTGGGTCAGGTGAGCCGAGGGAGGCGTGTGCTTGGGAGCCTGAGTGCGCATGCGCGGCCCACCTATAGGCCCGAAACGAGCCAGCCGCGGCTCGGAGAAAAGCCATCTCCTGGGGCCTCCCCATGTTCCTCCACTCCTCAAGCGTCACCCCTTTAAGGATGGAAGAAAAGGGGGATCTTCGCAGTGGTGGGTTCGGGCCAGAGGGCTCTGCGGGTTTGCCTCCACGTACGCCAGGTGCTCGCACAACGGGCCCAGGTGTTTGAGCCCCGTGGAGGCAGAGGGCTGCTTATTGCTGGATGATAGTGTCCTGCAGGGTTAAGGGATGGCGTGGGCATTCCCAGGGCGACAGAGGGCACCTGGCCTTTAGAGAGTTCCCTGGAAAATTCCCCGCCCAGGCCCCTGGTCCACAAGTCTATCCTGCGCACAGTGTCTGTGCGAGGCTGGGAGTGCTTCCGGGCAGTGTTCCCCAGCGGAAATCGCGTGGTCCTCTAGGTGGCAGGGAGGGCTCCTGTGTCCACGGACAGGTGCCCAGGGACCCTGTGGAACTGCTGTGACCTCTAAAGGGTGGGTCAGGTGAGCCGAGGGAGGCGTGTGCTTGGGAGCCTGAGTGCGCATGCGCGGCCCACGTATGGGCCCGAAACGAGCCAGCCGTGGCTCGGAGAACAGCCATCTCCTGGGGGCCTCCCCATGTTCTTCCATTCCTCAAGCGTGACCCCTTTACGGATGGAAGAAAAGGGGGATCTTCGCAGTGGTGGGTTCGGGCCAGAGGGCTCTGCGGGTTTGCCTCCACGTACGCCAGGTGCCCGCACACCGGGCCCAGGTGTTTGAGCCCCGTGGAGGCAGAGGGCTGCTTATTGCTGGATGCAAGTGTCCTGCGGGGTAAAGTAACGGCATGGGCACTCCCCGGGCCACACAGGGCACCGGACCCTTAGAGAGTTCCATGGGAAATCCCCCGCCCATGCCCCCGGTACCCAAGTCAGTTCTTAGCACACTGTCTGTTCGGGGCTGAAGGTGCTGCTAGGCAGTGTGGCCTGTGGGAAATCTCGCGGTCCTCTGAGTGGCAGGAAGGGCTTCTGTTTAACCGAACAGGTGCGCAGGGACCCTGTAAAACTGCTGTGACCTCTCAAGGTGGGTCACGAGACCCCTCAAGGGTGGGTCACGGGACCCCACAAGGGTGGTTAACGTGACCCCTCAGGGGTGGGTCACGATTCCCCTTAGGGGTGGGTCACGTGACCCCTCAGGGGTGGGTCACGAGACCCCTCAGGGGTTGGTCACGTGACCCCTCAGGGGTGGGTCACGAGACCCCTCAGGGGTGGGTCACGTGACCCCTCAGGGGTGGGTCAGGAGACACCTCAAGGGTGGGTCCCGTGACCCGAGGGAGGCTTGCGTGGGGAGCCTGAGTGCGCACGCGCGGCCCCCGTATAGGCCCAAAACGAGCCAGCCGCGGCTCGGAGAAAAGCCATCTCTGGGGGCCTCCCCATGTTCTTCCACTCCTCAAGCGTGACCCCTTTAGGGATGGAAGAAAAGGGGGATCTTCACAGTGGTGGGGTCAGGCCTGAGGTGTCTGTTTGTTTGCCTCCATGTAGGCCAGTTGCTGGCACACCGTGCCCAGGTGTCCCGGCACCATGTTGCTAGAGGGCCGCTTATGGCAGGAATCAGGTCTCCTGCGGGGGTCAAGGGACGGCTTGGACACTCACCGGGCGAGAGAGGACTCCTGGCCATCAGACAGCCCCCTGGAAAATCCCCCGCCCAGGCCCCCGGTCCCCAAGTCTTTCCTGCGCACACTGTCTCTGAGGAGCTGGGAGAGCTGCTGGGAAGTGTGGCCCATGGGAAATCGCGCGGTCCCCTGGGTGGCAGGGAGGGCTCCTGTGTCCACGGACAGGTGCCCAGGGACCCTGTGGAACTGCTGTGACCTCTAAAGGGTGGGTCAGGTGAGCCGAGGGAGGCGTGTGCTTGGGAGCCTGAGTGCGCATGCGCGGCCCACGTAAGGGCCCGAAACGAGCCAGCTGCGGCTCGGAGAACAGCCATCTCCTGGGGGCCACCACATGTTCTTCCATTCCTCAAGCATGACCCCTTTACGGATGGAAGAAAAGGGGGATCTTCGCAGTGGTGGGTTCGGGCCAGAGGGCTCTGCGGGTTTGCCTCCACGTACGCCAGGTGCCCGCACACCGGGCCCAGGTGTTTGAGCCCCGTGGAGGCAGAGGGCTGCTTATTGCTGGATGCAAGTGTCCTGCGGGGTAAAGTAACGGCATGGGCACTCCCCGGGCCACACAGGGCACCGGACCCTTAGAGAGTGCCATGGGAAATCCCCCGCCCATTCCCCCGGTACCCAAGTCTGTCCTTAGCACACTGTCTGTGCGGGGCTGAGGTGCTGGTGCTGCTAGGCAGTGTGGCCTGTGGGAAATCACGCGGTCCTCTGAGTGGCAGGGAGGGCTTCTGTTTCCCCGAACAGTTGCGCAGGGACCCTGTAAAACTGCTGTGACCTCTCAAGGTGGGTCACGTGACCCCTCAGGGGTGGGTCACGAGACCCCTCAGGGGTGGGTCACGTGACCCCTCAGGGGTGGGTCACGTGACCCCTCAGGGGTGGGTCACGATTCCCCTTAGGGGTGGGTCACGTGACCCCTCAGGGGTGGGTCACGAGACCCCTCAGGGGTTGGTCACGTGACCCCTCAAGGGTGGGTCACGAGACCCCTCAGGGGTGGGTCACGTGACCCCTCAGGGGTGGGTCACGAGACCCCTTAGGGGTGGGTCACGTGACCCCTCAGGGGTGGGTCACGAGACCCCTCAGGGGTGGGTCACGTGACCCCTCAAGGGTAGGTCAGGAGACACCTCAAGGGTGGGTCCCGTGACTCGAGGGAGGCTTGCGTGGGGAGCCTGAGTGCGCACGCGCGGCCCCCGTATAGGCCCAAAACGAGCCAGCCGCGGCTCGGAGAAAAGCCATCTCTGGGGGCCTCCCCATGTTCTTCCACTCCTCAAGCGTGACCCCTTTAGGGATGGAAGAAAAGGGGGATCTTCACAGTGGTGGGGTCAGGCCTGAGGTGTCTGTTTGTTTGCCTCCATGTAGGCCAGTTGCTGGCACACCGTGCCCAGGTGTCCCGGCACCATGTGGCTAGAGGGCCGCTTATGGCAGGAATCAGGTCTCCTGCGGGGGTCAAGGGACGGCTTGGACACTCACCGGGCGAGAGAGGACTCCTGGCCATCAGACAGCCCCCTGGAAAATCCCCCGCCCAGGCCCCCGGTCCCCAAGTCTGTCCTTAGCACACTGTCTGTGCGGGGCTGAGGTGCTGCTAGGCAGTGTGGCCTGTGGGAAATCACGCGGTCCTCTGAGTGGCAGGGAGGGCTTCTGTTTCCCCGAACAGTTGCGCAGGGACCCTGTAAAACTGCTGTGACCTCTCAAGGTGGGTCACGTGACCCCTCAGGGGTGGGTCACGAGACCCCTCAGGGGTGGGTCACGTGACTCCTCAGGGGTGGGTCACGTGACCCCTCAGGGGTGGGTCACGAGACCCCTCAGGGGTGGGTCACGTGACCCCTCAAGGGTGGGTCACGAGACCCCTCAGGGGTGGGTCACGTGACCCCTCAGGTGTGGGTCACGTGACCCCTCAGGGGTGGGTCACGAGACCCCTCAGGGGTGGGTCACGTGACCCCTCAGGGGTGGGTCACGAGACCCCTCAGGGGTGGGTCACGTGACCCCTCAAGGGTAGGTCAGGAGACACCTCAAGGGTGGGTCCCGTGATCCGAGGGAGGCTTGCGTGGGGAGCCTGAGTGCGCACGCCCGACCCCGTATAGGCCCAAAACGAGCCAGCCGCGGCTCGGAGAAAAGCCATCTCTGGGGGCCTCCCCATGTTCTTCCACTCCTCAAGCGTGACCCCTTTAGGGATGGAAGAAAACGGGGATCTTCACAGTGGTGGGTTCGGGCCAGAGGGCTCTGCGGTTTTGCCTCCACGTACGCCAGGTGCCCGCACACCGGGCCCAGGTGTTTGAGCCCCGTGGAGGCAGAGGGCTGGTTATTGCTGGATGCAAGTGTCCTGCGGGGTAGAGTAACGGCATGGGCACTCCCCGGGCCACACAGGGCACCGGACCCTTAGAGAGTTCCATGGGAAATCCCCCGCCCATGCCCCCGGTACCCAAGTCTGTTCTTAGCACACTGTCTGTTCGGGGCTGAAGGTGCTGCTAGGCAGTGTGGCCTGTGGGAAATCACGCGGTCCTCTGAGTGGCAGGGAGGGCTTCTGTTTAACCGAACAGGTGCGCAGGGACCCTGTAAAACTGCTGTGACCTCTCAAGGTGGGTCACGTGACCCCTCAGGGGTGGGTCACGATACCCCTTAGGGGTGGGTCACGTGACCCCTCAGGGGTGGGTCACGAGACCCCTCAGGGGTTGGTCAGGTGACCCCTCAAGGGTGGGTCACGAGACCCCTCAGGGGTGGGTCACGTGACCCCTCAGGGGTGGGTCACGTGACCCCTCAGGGGTGGGTCACGAGACCCCTTAGGGGTGGGTCACGTGACCCCTCAGGGGTGGGTCACGAGACCCCTCAGGGGTGGGTCACGTGACCCCTCAAGGGTAGGTCAGGAGACACCTCAAGGGTGGGTCCCGTGACCCGAGGGAGGCTTGCGTGGGGAGCCTGAGTGCGCACGCGCGGCCCCCGTATAGGCCCAAAACGAGCCAGCCGCGGCTCGGAGAAAAGCCATCTCTGGGGGCCTCCCCATGTTCTTCCACTCCTCAAGCGTGACCCCTTTAGGGATGGAAGAAAAGGGGGATCTTCACAGTGGTGGGGTCAGGCCTGAGGTGTCTGTTTGTTTGCCTCCATGTAGGCCAGTTGCTGGCACACCGTGCCCAGGTGTCCCGGCACCATGTGGCTAGAGGGCCGCTTATGGCAGGAATCAGGTCTCCTGCGGGGGTCAAGGGACGGCTTGGACACTCACCGGGCGAGAGAGGACTCCTGGCCATCAGACAGCCCCCTGGAAAATCCCCCGCCCAGGCCCCCGGTCCCCAAGTCTGTCCTTAGCACACTGTCTGTGCGGGGCTGAGGTGCTGCTAGGCAGTGTGGCCTGTGGGAAATCACGCGGTCCTCTGAGTGGCAGGGAGGGCTTCTGTTTCCCCGAACAGTTGCGCAGGGACCCTGTAAAACTGCTGTGACCTCTCAAGGTGGGTCACGTGACCCCTCAGGGGTGGGTCACGTGACCCCTCAGGGGTGGGTCACGAGACCCCTTAGGGGTGGGTCACGTGACCCCTCAGGGGTGGGTCACGAGACCCCTCAGGGGTGGGTCACGTGACCCCTCAAGGGTAGGTCAGGAGACACCTCAAGGGTGGGTCCCGTGACCCGAGGGAGGCTTGCGTGGGGAGCCTGAGTGCGCACGCCCGGCCCCCGTATAGGCCCAAAACGAGCCAGCCGCGGCTCGGAGAAAAGCCATCTCTGGGGGCCTCCCCATGTTCTTCCACTCCTCAAGCGTGACCCCTTTAGGGATGGAAGAAAACGGGGATCTTCACAGTGGTGGGTTCGGGCCAGAGGGCTCTGCGGTTTTGCCTCCACGTACGCCTGGTGCACGCACACCGGGCCCAGGTGTTTGAGCCCCGTGGAGGCAGAGGGCTGGTTATTGCTGGATGCAAGTGTCCTGCGGGGTAGAGTAACGGCATGGGCACTCCCCCGGCCACACAGGGCACCGGACCCTTAGAGAGTTCCATGGGAAATCCCCCGCCCATGCCCCCGGTACCCAAGTCTGTTCTTAGCACACTGTCTGTGCGGGGCTGAAGGTGCTGCTAGGCAGTGTGGCCTGTGGGAAATCACGCGGTCCTCTGAGTGGCAGGGAGGGCTTCTGTTTAACCGAACAGGTGCGCAGGGACCCTGTAAAACTGCTGTGACCTCTCAAGGTGGGTCACGAGACCCCTCAAGGGTGGGTCACGGGACCCCACAAGGGTGGGTAACGTGACCCCACAAGGGTGGGTCACGAGACCCCTCAGGGGTGGGTCACGTGACCACTCAAGGGTGGGTCACATGACCCCTCAGGGGTTGGTCACGTGACCCCTCAGGGGTGGGTCACGTGACCCCTCAGGGGTGGGTCACGTGACCCCTCAGGGGTGGGTCACGTGACCCCTCAGGGGTGGGTCACGAGACCCCTCTGGGGTCGGTCACGTGACCCCTCAGGGGTGGGTCACGTGACCCCTCAGGGGTGGGTCACGAGACCCCTCAGGGGTGGGTCACGTGACCCCTCAGGGGTGGGTCACGAGACCCCTCAGGGGTTGGTCACGTGACCCCTCAAGGGTGGGTCACGAGACCCCTCAGGGGTGGGTCACGTGACCCCTCAGGGGTGGGTCACGTGACCCCTCAGGGGTGGGTCACGAGACCCCTTAGGGGTGGGTCACGTGACCCCTCAGGGGTGGGTCACGAGACCCCTCAGGGGTGGGTCACGTGACCCCTCAAGGGTAGGTCAGGAGACACCTCAAGGGTGGGTCCCGTGACCCGAGGGAGGCTTGTGTGGGGAGCCTGAGTGCGCACGCGCGGCCCCCGTATAGGCCCAAAACGAGCCAGCCGCGGCTCGGAGAAAAGCCATCTCTGGGGGCCTCCCCATGTTCTTCCACTCCTCAAGCGTGACCCCTTTAGGGATGGAAGAAAACGGGGATCTTCACAGTGGTGGGTTCGGGCCAGAGGGCTCTGCGGGTTTGCCTCCACGTACGCCAGGTGCCCGCACACCGGGCCCAGGTGTTTGAGCCCCGTGGAGGCAGAGGGCTGGTTATTGCTGGATGCAAGTGTCCTGCGGGGTAAAGTAACGGCATGGGCACTCCCCGGGCCACACAGGGCACCGGACCCTTAGAGAGTTCCATGGGAAATCCCCCGCCCATGCCCCCGGTACCCAAGTCTGTTCTTAGCACACTGTCTGTTCGGGGCTGAAGGTGCTGCTAGGCAGTGTGGCCTGTGGGAAATCACGCGGTCCTCTGAGTGGCAGGGAGGGCTTCTGTTTAACCGAACAGGTGCGCAGGGACCCTGTAAAACTGCTGTGACCTCTCAAGGTGGGTCACGAGACCGCTCAAGGGTGGGTCACGGGACCCCACAAGGGTGGTTAACGTGACCCCACAAGGGTGGGTCACGAGACCCCTCAGGGGTGGGTCACATGACCCCTCAGGGGTGGGTCACGTGACCCCTCAGGGGTGGGTCACGTGACCCCTCGGGGGTGGGTCACGAGACCCCTTAGGGGTGGGTCACGTGACCCCTCAGGATCGGTCACGTGACCCCTCAAGGGTAGGTCAGGAGACACCTCAAGGGTGGGTCCCGTGACCCGAGGGAGGCTTGCGTGGGGAGCCTGAGTGCGCACGCGCGGCCCCCGTATAGGCCCAAAACGAGCCAGCCGCGGCTCGGAGAAAAGCCATCTCTGGGGGCCTCCCCATGTTCTTCCACTCCTCAAGCGTGACCCCTTTACGGATGGAAGAAAAGGGGGATCTTCGCAGTGGTGGGGTCAGGCCTGAGGTGTCTGTTTGTTTGCCTCCATGTAGGCCAGTTGCTGGCACACCGTGCCCAGGTGTCCCGGCACCATGTGGCTAGAGGGCCGCTTATGGCAGGAATCAGGTCTCCTGCGGGGGTCAAGGGACGGCTTGGACACTCACCGGGCGAGAGAGGACTCCTGGCCATCAGACAGCCCCCTGGAAAATCCCCCGCCCAGGCCCCCGGTCCCCAAGTCTTTCCTGCGCACACTGTCTCTGAGGAGCTGGGAGAGCTGCTGGGAAGTGTGGCCCATGGGAAATCGCGCGGTCCCCTGGGTGGCAGGGAGGGCTCCTGTGTCCACGGACAGGTGCCCAGGGACCCTGTGGAACTGCTGTGACCTCTAAAGGGTGGGTCAGGTGAGCCGAGGGAGGCGTGTGCTTGGGAGCCTGAGTGCGCATGCGCGGCCCACCTATAGGCCCGAAACGAGCCAGCCGCGGCTCGGAGAAAAGCCATCTCCTGGGGCCTCCCCATGTTCCTCCACTCCTCAAGCGTCACCCCTTTAAGGATGGAAGAAAAGGGGGATCTTCGCAGTGGTGGGTTCGGGCCAGAGGGCTCTGCGGGTTTGCCTCCACGTACGCCAGGTGCTCGCACAACGGGCCCAGGTGTTTGAGCCCCGTGGAGGCAGAGGGCTGCTTATTGCTGGATGATAGTGTCCTGCAGGGTTAAGGGATGGCGTGGGCATTCCCAGGGCGACAGAGGGCACCTGGCCTTTAGAGAGTTCCCTGGAAAATTCCCCGCCCAGGCCCCTGTTCCACAAGTCTATCCTGCGCACAGTGTCTGTGCGAGGCTGGGAGTGCTTCCGGGCAGTGTTCCCCAGCGGAAATCGCGTGGTCCTCTAGGTGGCAGGGAGGGCTCCTGTGTCCACGGACAGGTGCCCAGGGACCCTGTGGAACTGCTGTGACCTCTAAAGGGTGGGTCAGGTGAGCCGAGGGAGGCGTGTGCTTGGGAGCCTGAGTGCGCATGCGCGGCCCACGTATGGGCCCGAAACGAGCCAGCCCTGGCTCGGAGAACAGCCATCTCCTGGGGGCCTCCCCATGTTCTTCCATTCCTCAAGCGTGACCCCTTTACGGATGGAAGAAAAGGGGGATCTTCGCAGTGGTGGGTTCGGGCCAGAGGGCTCTGCGGGTTTGCCTCCACGTACGCCAGGTGCCCGCACACCGGGCCCAGGTGTTTGAGCCCCGTGGAGGCAGAGGGCTGCTTATTGCTGGATGCAAGTGTCCTGCGGGGTAAAGTAACGGCATGGGCACTCCCCGGGCCACACAGGGCACCGGACCCTTAGAGAGTGCCATGGGAAATCCCCCGCCCATGCCCCCGGTACCCAAGTCTGTCCTTAGCACACTGTCTGTGCGGGGCTGAGGTGCTGCTAGGCAGTGTGGCCTGTGGGAAATCACGCGGTCCTCTGAGTGGCAGGGAGGGCTTCTGTTTCCCCGAACAGTTGCGCAGGGACCCTGTAAAACTGCTGTGACCTCTCAAGGTGGGTCACGTGACCCCTCAGGGGTGGGTCACATGACCCCTCAGGGGTGGGTCACGTGACCCCTCAGGGGTGGGTCACGAGACCCCTTAGGGGTGGGTCACGTGACCCCTCAGGGGTGGGTCACGAGACCCCTCAGGGTTTGGTCACGTGACCCCTCAAGGGTGGGTCACGAGACCCCTCAGGGGTGGGTCACGTGACCCCTCAGGGGTGGGTCACTTGACCCCTTAGGGGTGGGTCACGTGACCCCTCAGGGGTGGGTCACGAGACCCCTCAGGGGTGGGTCACGTGACCCCTCAAGGGTAGGTCAGGAGACACCTCAAGGGTGGGTCCCGTGACCCGAGGGAGGCTTGCGTGGGGAGCCTGAGTGCGCACGCGCGGCCCCTGTATAGGCCCAAAACGAGCCAGCCGCGGCTCGGAGAAAAGCCATCTCTGGGGGCCTCCCCATGTTCTTCCACTCCTCAAGCGTGACCCCTTTAGGGATGGAAGAAAACGTGGATCTTCACAGTGGTGGGTTCGGGCCAGAGGGCTCTGCGGGTTTGCCTCCACGTACGCCAGGTGCTCGCACAACGGGCCCAGGTGTTTCAGCCCCGTGGAGGCAGAGGGCTGCTTATTGCTGGATGATAGTGTCCTGCAGGGTTAAGGGATGGCGTGGGCACTCCCAGGGCGACAGAGGGCACCTGGCCTTTAGAGAGTTCCCTGGAAAATTCCCCGCCCAGGCCCCTGGTCCACAAGTCTATCCTGCGCACAGTGTCTGTGCGAGGCTGGGAGTGCTTCCGGGCAGTGTTCCCCAGCGGAAATCGCGTGGTCCTCTAGGTGGCAGGGAGGGCTCCTGTGTCCACGGACAGGTGCCCAGGGACCCTGTGGAACTGCTGTGACCTCTAAAGGGTGGGTCAGGTGAGCCGAGGGAGGCGTGTGCTTGGGAGCCTGAGTGCGCATGCGCGGCCCACGTATGGGCCCAAAACGAGCCAGCCGTGGCTCGGAGAACAGCCATCTCCTGGGGGCCTCCCCATGTTCTTCCATTCCTCAAGCGTGACCCCTTTACGGATGGAAGAAAAGGGGGATCTTCGCAGTGGTGGGTTCGGGCCAGAGGGCTCTGCGGGTTTGCCTCCACGTACGCCAGGTGCCCGCACACCGGGCCCAGGTGTTTGAGCCCCGTGGAGGCAGAGGGCTGCTTATTGCTGGATGCAAGTGTCCTGCGGGGTAAAGTAACGGCATGGGCACTCCCCGGGCCACACAGGGCACCGGACCCTTAGAGAGTGCCATGGGAAATCCCCCGCCCATGCCCCCGGTACCCAAGTCTGTCCTTAGCACACTGTCTGTGCGGGGCTGAGGTGCTGCTAGGCAGTGTGGCCTGTGGGAAATCACGCGGTCCTCTGAGTGGCAGGGAGGGCTTCTGTTTCCCCGAACAGTGCGCAGGGACCCTGTAAAACTGCTGTGACCTCTCAAGGTGGGTCACGTGACCCCTCAGGGGTGGGTCACGTGACCCCTCAGGGGTGGGTCACGTGACCCCTCAGGGGTGGGTCACGTGACCCCTCAGGGGTGGGTCACGATTCCCCTTAGGGGTGGGTCACGTGACCCCTCAGGGGTGGGTCACGAGACCCCTCAGGGGTTGGTCACGTGACCCCTCAAGGGTGGGCCACGAGACCCCTCAGGGGTGGGTCACGTGACCCCTCAGGGGTGGGTCACGTGACCCCTCAGGGGTGGGTCACGAGACCCCTTAGGGGTGGGTCACGTGACCCCTCAGGGGTGGGTCACGAGACCCCTCAGGGGTGGGTCACGTGACCCCTCAAGGGTAGGTCAGGAGACACCTCAAGGGTGGGTCCCGTGACCCGAGGGAGGCTTGCGTGGGGAGCCTGAGTGCGCACGCGCGGCCCCCGTATAGGCCCAAAACGAGCCAGCCGCGGCTCGGAGAAAAGCCATCTCTGGGGGCTTCCCCATGTTCTTCCACTCCTCAAGCGTAACCCCTTTAGGGATGGAAGAAAACGGGGATCTTCACAGTGGTGGGTTCGGGCCAGAGGGCTCTGCGGGTTTGCCTCCACGTACGCCAGGTGCCCGCACACCGGGCCCAGGTGTTTGAGCCCCGTGGAGGCAGAGGGCTGGTTATTGCTGGATGCAAGTGTCCTGCGGGGTAAAGTAACGGCATGGGCACTCCCCGGGCCACACAGGGCACCGGATCCTTAGAGAGTTCCATGGGAAATCCCCCGCCCATGCCCCCGGTACCCAAGTCTGTCCTTAGCACACTGTCTGTGCGGGGCTGAAGGTGCTGCTAGGCAGTGTGGCCTGTGGGAAATCACGCGGTCCTCTGAGTGGCAGGGAGGGCTTCTGTTTCCCCGAACAGTTGCGCAGGGACCCTGTAAAACTGCTGTGACCTCTCAAGGTGGGTCACGTGACCCCTCAGGGGTGGGTCACGAGACCCCTCAGGGGTGGGTCACGTGACCCCTCAGGGGTGGGTCACGTGACCCCTCAGGGGTGGGTCACGATTCCCCTTAGGGGTGGGTCACGTGACCCCTCAGGGGTGGGTCACGAGACCCCTCAGGGGTTGGTCACGTGACCCCTCAAGGGTGGGTCACGAGACCCCTCAGGGGTGGGTCACGTGACCCCTCAGGGGTGGGTCACGAGACCCCTTAGGGGTGGGTCACGTGACCCCTCAGGGGTGGGTCACGAGACCCCTCAGGGGTGGGTCACGTGACCCCTCAGGATCGGTCACGTGACCCCTCAAGGGTAGGTCAGGAGACACCTCAAGGGTGGGTCCCGTGACCCGAGGGAGGCTTGCGTGGGGAGCCTGAGTGCGCACGCGCGGCCCCCGTATAGGCCCAAAACGAGCCAGCCTCGGCTCGGAGAAAAGCCATCTCTGGGGGCCTCCCCATGTTCTTCCACTCCTCAAGCGTGACCCCTTTAGGGATGGAAGAAAAGGGGGATCTTCACAGTGGTGGGGTCAGGCCTGAGGTGTCTGTTTGTTTGCCTCCATGTAGGCCAGTTGCTGGCACACCGTGCCCAGGTGTCCCGGCACCATGTGGCTAGAGGGCCGCTTATGGCAGGAATCAGGTCTCCTGCGGGGGTCAAGGGACGGCTTGGACACTCACCGGGCGAGAGAGGACTCCTGGCCATCAGACAGCCCCCTGGAAAATCCCCCGCCCAGGCCCCCGGTCCCCAAGTCTTTCCTGCGCACACTGTCTCTGAGGAGCTGGGAGAGCTGCTGGGAAGTGTGGCCCATGGGAAATCGCGCGGTCCCCTGGGTGGCAGGGAGGGCTCCTGTGTCCACGGACAGGTGCCCAGGGACCCTGTGGAACTGCTGTGACCTCTAAAGGGTGGGTCAGGTGAGCCGAGGGAGGCGTGTGCTTGGGAGCCTGAGTGCGCATGCGCGGCCCACGTAAGGGCCCGAAACGAGCCAGCCGCGGCTCGGAGAACAGCCATCTCCTGGGGGCCACCACATGTTCTTCCATTCCTCAAGCGTGACCCCTTTACGGATGGAAGAAAAGGGGGATCTTCGCAGTGGTGGGTTCGGGCCAGAGGGCTCTGCGGGTTTGCCTCCACGTACGCCAGGTGCCCGCACACCGGGCCCAGGTGTTTGAGCCCCGTGGAGGCAGAGGGCTGCTTATTGCTGGATGCAAGTGTCCTGCGGGGTAAAGTAACGGCATGGGCACTCCCCGGGCCACACAGGGCACCGGACCCTTAGAGAGTGCCATGGGAAATCCCCCGCCCATTCCCCCGGTACCCAAGTCTGTCCTTAGCACACTGTCTGTGCGGGGCTGAGGTGCTGGTGCTGCTAGGCAGTGTGGCCTGTGGGAAATCACGCGGTCCTCTGAGTGGCAGGGAGGGCTTCTGTTTCCCCGAACAGTTGCGCAGGGACCCTGTAAAACTGCTGTGACCTCTCAAGGTGGGTCACGTGACCCCTCAGGGGTGGGTCACGAGACCCCTCAGGGGTGGGTCACGTGACCCCTCAGGGGTGGGTCACGTGACCCCTCAGGGGTGGGTCACGATTCCCCTTAGGGGTGGGTCACGTGACCCCTCAGGGGTGGGTCACGAGACCCCTCAGGGGTTGGTCACGTGACCCCTCAAGGGTGGGTCACGAGACCCCTCAGGGGTGGGTCACGTGACCCCTCAGGGGTGGGTCACGAGACCCCTTAGGGGTGGGTCACGTGACCCCTCAGGGGTGGGTCACGAGACCCCTCAGGGGTGGGTCACGTGACCCCTCAAGGGTAGGTCAGGAGACACCTCAAGGGTGGGTCCCGTGACTCGAGGGAGGCTTGCGTGGGGAGCCTGAGTGCGCACGCGCGGCCCCCGTATAGGCCCAAAACGAGCCAGCCGCGGCTCGGAGAAAAGCCATCTCTGGGGGCCTCCCCATGTTCTTCCACTCCTCAAGCGTGACCCCTTTAGGGATGGAAGAAAAGGGGGATCTTCACAGTGGTGGGGTCAGGCCTGAGGTGTCTGTTTGTTTGCCTCCATGTAGGCCAGTTGCTGGCACACCGTGCCCAGGTGTCCCGGCACCATGTGGCTAGAGGGCCGCTTATGGCAGGAATCAGGTCTCCTGCGGGGGTCAAGGGACGGCTTGGACACTCACCGGGCGAGAGAGGACTCCTGGCCATCAGACAGCCCCCTGGAAAATCCCCCGCCCAGGCCCCCGGTCCCCAAGTCTGTCCTTAGCACACTGTCTGTGCGGGGCTGAGGTGCTGCTAGGCAATGTGGCCTGTGGGAAATCACGCGGTCCTCTGAGTGGCAGGGAGGGCTTCTGTTTCCCCGAACAGTTGCGCAGGGACCCTGTAAAACTGCTGTGACCTCTCAAGGTGGGTCACGTGACCCCTCAGGGGTGGGTCACGAGACCCCTCAGGGGTGGGTCACGTGACCCCTCAGGGGTGGGTCACGTGACCCCTCAGGGGTGGGTCACGAGACCCCTCAGGGGTGGGTCACGTGACCCCTCAAGGGTGGGTCACGAGACCCCTCAGGGGTGGGTCACGTGACCCCTCAGGGGTGGGTCACGTGACCCCTCAGGGGTGGGTCACGAGACCCCTCAGGGGTGGGTCACGTGACCCCTCAGGGGTGGGTCACGAGACCCCTCAGGGGTGGGTCACGTGACCCCTCAAGGGTAGGTCAGGAGACACCTCAAGGGTGGGTCCCGTGATCCGAGGGAGGCTTGCGTGGGGAGCCTGAGTGCGCACGCCCGACCCCGTATAGGCCCAAAACGAGCCAGCCGCGGCTCGGAGAAAAGCCATCTCTGGGGGCCTCCCCATGTTCTTCCACTCCTCAAGCGTGACCCCTTTAGGGATGGAAGAAAACGGGGATCTTCACAGTGGTGGGTTCGGGCCAGAGGGCTCTGCGGTTTTGCCTCCACGTACGCCAGGTGCCCGCACACCGGGCCCAGGTGTTTGAGCCCCGTGGAGGCAGAGGGCTGGTTATTGCTGGATGCAAGTGTCCTGCGGGGTAAAGTAACGGCATGGGCACTCCCCGGGCCACACAGGGCACCGGACCCTTAGAGAGTTCCATGGGAAATCCCCCGCCCATGCCCCCGGTACCCAAGTCTGTTCTTAGCACACTGTCTGTTCGGGGCTGAAGGTGCTGCTAGGCAGTGTGGCCTGTGGGAAATCTCGCGGTCCTCTGAGTGGCAGGAAGGGCTTCTGTTTAACCGAACAGGTGCGCAGGGACCCTGTAAAACTGCTGTGACCTCTCAAGGTGGGTCACGAGACCCCTCAAGGGTGGGTCACGGGACCCCACAAGGGTGGGTAACGTGACCCCAAAAGGGTGGGTCACGAGACCCCTCAGGGGTGGGTCACGTGACCACTCAAGGGTGGGTCACATGACCCCTCAGGGGTGGGTCACGTGACCCCTCAGGGGTGGGTCACGAGACCCCTCAGGGGTGGGTCACGAGACCCCTCAGGGGTGGGTCACGAGACCCCTTAGGGGTGGGTCACGTGACCCCTCAGGATCGGTCACGTGACCCCTCAAGGGTAGGTCAGGAGACACCTCAAGGGTGGGTCCCGTGACCCGAGGGAGGCTTCCGTGGGGAGCCTGAGTGCGCACGCGCGGCCCCCGTATAGACCCAAAACGAGCCAGCCGCGGCTCGGAGAAAAGCCATCTCTGGGGGCCTCCCCATGTTCTTCCACTCCTCAAGCGTGACCCCTTTACGGATGGAAGAAAAGGGGGATCTTCGCAGTGGTGGGGTCAGGCCTGAGGTGTCTGTTTGTTTGCCTCCATGTAGGCCAGTTGCTGGCACACCGTGCCCAGGTGTCCCGGCACCATGTGGCTAGAGGGCCGCTTATGGCAGGAATCAGGTCTCCTGCGGGGGTCAAGGGACGGCTTGGACACTCACCGGGCGAGAGAGGACTCCTGGCCATCAGACAGCCCCCTGGAAAATCCCCCGCCCAGGCCCCCGGTCCCCAAGTCTTTCCTGCGCACACTGTCTCTGAGGAGCTGGGAGAGCTGCTGGGAAGTGTGGCCCATGGGAAATCGCGCGGTCCCCTGGGTGGCAGGGAGGGCTCCTGTGTCCACGGACAGGTGCCCAGGGACCCTGTGGAACTGCTGTGACCTCTAAAGGGTGGGTCAGGTGAGCCGAGGGAGGCGTGTGCTTGGGAGCCTGAGTGCGCATGCGCGGCCCACCTATAGGCCCGAAACGAGCCAGCCGCGGCTCGGAGAAAAGCCATCTCCTGGGGCCTCCCCATGTTCCTCCACTCCTCAAGCGTCACCCCTTTAAGGATGGAAGAAAAGGGGGATCTTCGCAGTGGTGGGTTCGGGCCAGAGGGCTCTGCGGGTTTGCCTCCACGTACGCCAGGTGCTCGCACAACGGGCCCAGGTGTTTGAGCCCCGTGGAGGCAGAGGGCTGCTTATTGCTGGATGATAGTGTCCTGCAGGGTTAAGGGATGGCGTGGGCATTCCCAGGGCGACAGAGGGCACCTGGCCTTTAGAGAGTTCCCTGGAAAATTCCCCGCCCAGGCCCCTGGTCCACAAGTCTATCCTGCGCACAGTGTCTGTGCGAGGCTGGGAGTGCTTCCGGGCAGTGTTCCCCAGCGGAAATCGCGTGGTCCTCTAGGTGGCAGGGAGGGCTCCTGTGTCCACGGACAGGTGCCCAGGGACCCTGTGGAACTGCTGTGACCTCTAAAGGGTGGGTCAGGTGAGCCGAGGGAGGCGTGTGCTTGGGAGCCTGAGTGCGCATGCGCGGCCCACGTATGGGCCCGAAACGAGCCAGCCGTGGCTCGGAGAACAGCCATCTCCTGGGGGCCTCCCCATGTTCTTCCATTCCTCAAGCGTGACCCCTTTACGGATGGAAGAAAAGGGGGATCTTCGCAGTGGTGGGTTCGGGCCAGAGGGCTCTGCGGGTTTGCCTCCACGTACGCCAGGTGCCCGCACACCGGGCCCAGGTGTTTGAGCCCCGTGGAGGCAGAGGGCTGCTTATTGCTGGATGCAAGTGTCCTGCGGGGTAAAGTAACGGCATGGGCACTCCCCGGGCCACACAGGGCACCGGACCCTTAGAGAGTTCCATGGGAAATCCCCCGCCCATGCCCCCGGTACCCAAGTCAGTTCTTAGCACACTGTCTGTTCGGGGCTGAAGGTGCTGCTAGGCAGTGTGGCCTGTGGGAAATCTCGCGGTCCTCTGAGTGGCAGGAAGGGCTTCTGTTTAACCGAACAGGTGCGCAGGGACCCTGTAAAACTGCTGTGACCTCTCAAGGTGGGTCACGAGACCCCTCAAGGGTGGGTCACGGGACCCCACAAGGGTGGTTAACGTGACCCCTCAGGGGTGGGTCACGATTCCCCTTAGGGGTGGGTCACGTGACCCCTCAGGGGTGGGTCACGAGACCCCTCAGGGGTTGGTCACGTGACCCCTCAGGGGTGGGTCACGAGACCCCTCAGGGGTGGGTCACGTGACCCCTCAGGGGTGGGTCAGGAGACACCTCAAGGGTGGGTCCCGTGACCCGAGGGAGGCTTGCGTGGGGAGCCTGAGTGCGCACGCGCGGCCCCCGTATAGGCCCAAAACGAGCCAGCCGCGGCTCGGAGAAAAGCCATCTCTGGGGGCCTCCCCATGTTCTTCCACTCCTCAAGCGTGACCCCTTTAGGGATGGAAGAAAAGGGGGATCTTCACAGTGGTGGGGTCAGGCCTGAGGTGTCTGTTTGTTTGCCTCCATGTAGGCCAGTTGCTGGCACACCGTGCCCAGGTGTCCCGGCACCATGTTGCTAGAGGGCCGCTTATGGCAGGAATCAGGTCTCCTGCGGGGGTCAAGGGACGGCTTGGACACTCACCGGGCGAGAGAGGACTCCTGGCCATCAGACAGCCCCCTGGAAAATCCCCCGCCCAGGCCCCCGGTCCCCAAGTCTTTCCTGCGCACACTGTCTCTGAGGAGCTGGGAGAGCTGCTGGGAAGTGTGGCCCATGGGAAATCGCGCGGTCCCCTGGGTGGCAGGGAGGGCTCCTGTGTCCACGGACAGGTGCCCAGGGACCCTGTGGAACTGCTGTGACCTCTAAAGGGTGGGTCAGGTGAGCCGAGGGAGGCGTGTGCTTGGGAGCCTGAGTGCGCATGCGCGGCCCACGTAAGGGCCCGAAACGAGCCAGCTGCGGCTCGGAGAACAGCCATCTCCTGGGGGCCACCACATGTTCTTCCATTCCTCAAGCATGACCCCTTTACGGATGGAAGAAAAGGGGGATCTTCGCAGTGGTGGGTTCGGGCCAGAGGGCTCTGCGGGTTTGCCTCCACGTACGCCAGGTGCCCGCACACCGGGCCCAGGTGTTTGAGCCCCGTGGAGGCAGAGGGCTGCTTATTGCTGGATGCAAGTGTCCTGCGGGGTAAAGTAACGGCATGGGCACTCCCCGGGCCACACAGGGCACCGGACCCTTAGAGAGTGCCATGGGAAATCCCCCGCCCATTCCCCCGGTACCCAAGTCTGTCCTTAGCACACTGTCTGTGCGGGGCTGAGGTGCTGGTGCTGCTAGGCAGTGTGGCCTGTGGGAAATCACGCGGTCCTCTGAGTGGCAGGGAGGGCTTCTGTTTCCCCGAACAGTTGCGCAGGGACCCTGTAAAACTGCTGTGACCTCTCAAGGTGGGTCACGTGACCCCTCAGG